>NC_053443.1:53873872-54176359 GCF_007990345.1 Gossypium hirsutum
GTATTCCAGTCTAGACGTTCGCACGCCTGGTGCGATCAATAAGTATCGATACTTTGAGTCAGGGAGCAATTTTCACTTGTTAAAAAATGCTTGAAAAATTTGTTACTCAATTTGAACTTGTTCAAAAATATTTTCTAAGCATATGAAGAGTAGTTTTTAAAATTTTATCTCTTAGAAATATTTTGAAATAAATTGTCCCTTGAAATTCATCAAGTTTTATTCAAAAACATTATCTTTGTTATATTAAAACATTTATCAAATACAACTTAGTTAAATGAAGTTTTTTTCCACACACTCGATTTTAGGATTTTGTCTGCCGACGGCGTTCACAGTAGTACCATCCAAGCTTAGAATGGGGATAAAAAAAATCCAAAGGCAATTCCCAAGTTGAAAAACTAGTATATTTGGGAGCAACCTTAGCTAAAGAATGTACCACCTTATTGTTAAATTTAATGGTTGAATTGTTAAAATATTAAACGCACAAAAAAATACAGAAAGGTGTAAACTATTTTAGTGTTATAACAATGTAAGTGGATTCTTCCTCAATTTAAAATATACGATAGCAACATTTATTTTAATATTTTGTTTAATATAATAATAATAATCCACCTTTCAAATAATGATAATAATAAGCCAACAACCAGGGGCAGAGCCAAGGGGGCCTGGTAAGGGCCCTAACCCCCCTAAAATGAAAATTTTCACCTTTAGTCCTTTTATAATTTTAAAATTTTCAAAATATTATATGTTAAAATTACACTTTGCCCCCCTAAGAATGAGAAAAAATTGATTTAATCCTTTAAAAATTATAAAAATATAGACTATTAAAATGGTGAAATTTTACTTTTGCTGTCATAAAAATATACAACTTTGTTCAGGGCCCCCTCAAAAAATTTTCTGACTCCGCCCCTACCAACAACCAAATGAAATTTAAAACTCTATGTTGGCACCTCAAAGTTTAGTGTTCGATGCTAATATCCTCTCTCCCTAAATTATAACGTAAGTTTTTATTATAAATAATAATAATAATAACTTAAATTGCTTCCTATAGAGGAAAGTCTTCAACTTGCTTTCCCCCAAAAAATTTAGTCAATTTATTTATATTTTTTTAAACATTAATTTCATTATTATTTTCATATCTGTTCTTTTTGATATAATGTTTAAAACTACTCATAACATCTCCTTAACATTTAAATAAGAGGATAATCTGCTTCAGCGCCCTCAAACCCACGTCCTCTTAACAATAATAACGATACCAATCAAACTAAAACTCAATTGACTATTTATAGAAATAAGACAAAAATATTTTATTTTGAGAAAGAAAAATTGTCCTTCTATTTGATAAAATTATTTAACAATAACAACTTAAATGGCATCCTAACAAGGAAAGTCTTAAACTTGCTTTGGGAATGTCCCAAAAATTTTCTATTCTACAAATTATTTATGTTTTTTTAGGAATAGGATATTTTTTTTATTATTTTTCTATTTGATAAAATTACTTAAAAAATAAAAATTAAAAATTGGGTTGAAGTTAGGTACATCTTTAATTTTTCGATTGGATTTTGATAAATAAATTAATATTTAATTTAAAATCAGATTATTAATTAATACTTCAAATTTTTTCACTTTTTAAAAACAGTTTATATTTTTGTTTTTTTGGTGAATTATAATTATAGAGTAAAATTTGACGAACAAACGTGAATAACACGACTTAATTGTTGATAAAAATTTACATTTTGATGTTGAGATAATGCACGACAACCATTTTTCTTTAATGTTAAGAAATTTGGGCCAGGCGACTTTATTAATTAAATAACCAATTTAGCACATAGGACCATGGCTACTTTATAGGTGAATAATTAATTTATTAAAGGCTTATTTCATCTTTTAATTTTATAAAATATATTTTTTTGGTTTTTTATGTGTCTTTTAATTTTTGAATTTATATTTTTTGTCAAACCATCTCAAATTAGATAAAAAAATTAACGTTTGTTAAATTCGCTGAAATTGTATACACTTGAAAGACACATAAGTATTTAATTAATTTTTAAAAATTCAAAAAATTCAAAAAAATTATTTCAAAAATATAAAAAATTATTTTTAAATATTTTTAAAATTTAAAAAATTAATTAAATATTAATGTGTCATCTGCATGGCAATCCACATGTATGCCATGTCAATAAAGTTAACAAACAGTAACTTTTCCATCTATTTTTGGGTGATTTGACAAAAATATAAATTCAATGGCTAAAATAGATAAAAAAATAAATAGAGGGCTAAAATAACATTTTTGTGAAATTAAAAGGGGAAAAAATCATTATACCTTTATTTAATGTGTAAATGGATTTGTTATAACATTAAGGCTATGTTTGAACTAAAAAGGAGAGAATGAAGAAAAAAAAGTAAAAGAGGAAAGAAAAGTTAAAAGTACTTTTAATAAATTTTATTTGGATAAACAATAGAAAGGAAAAGATTAATCGTAATAATTTTTTATAATTATAACATTTTCTTATATTATGTATATCCGTTTTACTGTCCATATTTAGAGTTTGTGATTGTCTCTCTTAATAATATTGCCTCCAAAGTTTGTACCTATATTCTTCCTTTAAAAGTGCAATGTACCTTATCATTACACCTAACCACTTGTTGGATAATAAAACCTTTCCCCCTAAACTTTTAAAGGAAAGCGAAGGATTAGGGATGATATTATAATTCCACTTGAGTCCCAAATAACAAAAGAAACATACTAACTCCGAACAAAACATCATATTATAATTCCAAATATAAGTAGTTTCCAAACATAAAATCAAGCATGATTGTGTGCTGAGGAGTACTATTCAAGGGGCTCAACTAGGGTCGAACTTGGAAAAAGATTTTTATAATTCGAGTCGAGTCGGTTTAAATTCAATTTAAATAATAAAAATTTAAATTTAAATTTAATTATAAAATATATAAATATCAATTAAAAATAAAATTTTATTATTTTTAAATAGTAAAATGATTTTTTGGGCGGGCCAGACTCGACAAATAATGGGTTTGTACTTGAATTTTTTTTTGAAACTAGGCCTTGATCGGCCATGGACTCATCTACTATTGAGTAGGACATAGGCTTTCAAGTTGTGAAAGTTTGGTAGATACTTGGGGAAATTTTAATTTTTTTTTCTTTTAATGAAGTTTGGGTTTTATAGAGTTTTTTTTTTTTTAATTTGATGTGGGTTTATATTGGGCTTATGCTTTATGTGCCCAACTTTAAAGCAAATTATTTTTTTATTTTCATTAAAAATTATATAAATTATAGTAATACTTATGCTAATAATATTTGAATTTCCATATTAAAAACTATTCATTAATTAGATTTTAAATTTACATTTTAAAATAAGTTTTATTTATTATATTATTGTCAAATGCCAGCAGGTCGAATATTTAATATTTATACTTATAATCCTATATTAAACTTCTGACTAAGTTAGTGGTTAGTAAATTGAGCACCAACTTAATTGAGAAATTATTAAACTATTGTTACTTTACAAATTAACAAATATTAATTTAAAGATGTTTTTGTCTTTCCGTGTTTTCTTAGTAAAATAATATTATAACAAGATTTGAACATATGGTTTAAAATCATTAATATAACAATGTACATTATATTAACTTAGTTGCATATAAGGTTAGACATTATTATTAATCTACCTTAACCATATACTATAATCTATCATAAAGTTAGTTATATGTAGGGGTGGTGATATTGGTTCGTTTCAATCATATTTTTAGGAATTTTGGAACCGTACATTATAATTCGGTTCAACTTAGTTCAATTCTCGATTTTCATGTTAATTTTTTTTTGAATTTTCAAATTGTTTTTTCTTTTTAGAAAATGAGCTTTGTTTTATGACTTTTGAATATTATTTGATAAAATTTCAAAGTTTTTTTCATAAATATTTCAAAAATGATAATGATTTTTTAAGAACTTTGAAAATATTTTAACTATTTTAAATAAAAAATATTTAATTTTATATAATAAAAATAAATATTAATTATTTATGAAATAAAAATAGAATTCGATTTGGTTTAGGGTAACTGCAATTTTTAAACGTACATTTCATAAACCGTCCAAATACCTTGGTTCAAGTTGATTTTCAATTTTTTTTCCTCAACCCTAGTAACATGTTTTAAAGTTTAGGTTGCATATCGTTCATAAAAAAAATGCACATTGTAATATCATAGTAGTATAATAATTAATTTATACATTCATAATTTTCTTATATAACAGTTGATATATTGTATGTCATTAGATGTGTATGTTATGTATATTATTTTTAATAATATAATATACACTAAATATTCTTATGTCAAATTATAAAATAATTTCATTTGAGTTGATCAAATAATAAAAATAATAATCATAAATTTAGAAATTTTGATTTTTATATCATTAGTTAGAATTTTATATCATTGATAAAAAAAGATTTAATTGAATAAAATATTAAAGAAGATATAATTTTCTTATGAAAAATAAAATTTTTATTATTTTAAATTTAAAAATATTTTTATTATTTTTTATACATTATTTAGTAGTTTATGTATATTAAGATTAACTTGAATATTAGCTTTGGTGGTTAAAATGGTTAGAAAAATGTTAGAATTCTTATGCCCCATTCCAAATATCCTATCATAGTATTATTTTACTAAAAAATGAGAAGATAAAAAACCCCTTTAGATTAACATATATATTTTTTACTTTGTAAAAGTAAGAGTATTTTAATAATTTCTCAATTGAGTTGGTGATTAGTTGACTCTTGACATTAAATTTAGTCAAAAAGTTAATAAAAGTGTAGATGGCCACTAGAATGTGTAACACCCCTTACCCGAGACCATTGCTGGAGTCGAGCACGAGGCATTACTTGACTTAACTTACTAGTTTGAGGCATAAAATTTGCTTTTAAAATTAATTTCACTATTTACAACAAAGTTGTCTAATCACGTAGCAGTTACTAAATTAATTATAACTAGAGATACAAAACTCGAAATTTAGATCTGTAAATTTTTCCTGAAACTAGACTCATATATCTTCTTACCATAAATTTTTCAGAATTTTTGGTTTAGCCAATTAGTACAGTTTATTAGTTAAAGTCTTTCCTGTTTCGCTGTTAGACTATCCTGACCTATTGTCACTAAAAATTAAATATCTCATTATACAGACTTCATATGGTTCTTCCGCTTGTTTCTACTGAAAATAGACTCACTAAGGAATCAAAAAATATAAAATATAACTCTTAATTATTTATGTACAATTTTTAATGATTTTCTAAAGTCAGAACAGGAAACTTCAAAAACCATTCTGACCCTGTCTCACTAAAATTCAAATATCTCATAATATAACATTCCTTTGCATGCACTGTTTCTTTCATATGAAAACAGACTCAATAAAATTTAATTATATATCTCATTAACTCTCTAATTCCTCTCCTACTAATTTTGGTGATTTTTCAAAATCACGTCACTGCTGCTGTCTAAAAACTGTATGATTACAAATTTTTACTCTTTTATAATTTCTTGGTGTTAACCAACATTTAAACATCCATAATACCAAACTTGTTTTTTTATTAGCCATTTCAATAGCCATATCATATGAACACACTCAAAATGACTAAGTCCCTATACATGCCATAACTTTACACGTTTCAAAATCACATAATACCGAGATATCTGTAGATAGTGTAAGACGAACTCCGACGTCCTTGTGATTCCCGAACTAGCTTGGCGATACTATAAAAGAAAGAAGGAAAATAAAGGAAGTAAGCATAAAGCTTAGTAAGTTTACAAGTAAATAAATAACAACATTTGTCACAAATAATTGTATTCATAAATTATCATCAAGTCTCATGATCTTTACTTTCTTCTTTACTTACTCCCTTACTTGCTTAAACAACTCATGATTATAACTTACTTCTTCCTCGGTGAAATTTCTTTTCTCAACTAATAACTGATATACTCTTAATCTTTATAACTCACCTTAACTTTTCTATTATGCTTTTACCTGAACTTTCATGGAACATAATTTGTTTACTAGCCCGTTGAGCCACATTAGAATAATAAGGATACTTGGGTCTCTTTTCTGATAATAACATGCCAAAGCCATGTCCCAGACACGGTCTTACATGGGATGTTTCTTGTACTACCAATGTCATATCCCAAATATGGTCTTACATGAGAGTTCTCATATTGGTGCCCATGCAATGTCCCAGACATGGTCTTATGGAGGACCTCTCATCTCGGTGCCAACGCCATGTCCCAGACATGGTCTTACATGGGACCTCTCATAACCTCAATAATGCTAATGCCATGTGCCAGACATGGTCTTACATGGGATCTCATTCCCTTAATGTCATGACATTTGTATCCGATACATTCCCAATGTTTCAACGGGGCTTTTTAATACTAATTCTCTATCGTCTCATAATTGAGTCAACATTAAATAAATTCATGAAATAAATATATAATTGCTGGAAAATAATAGAATTAATAATAATTATTGAAATGTTGCATTTATTTACCGTAAACTTACCTCGGTACAAAATTTGACCAAATCTAGCAACTTAGTTTTCTATCTTTTTCTTTCCCCGATCTAACTCCGAATTTCATTCTTCTTGATCTATAATAGAAAATTTAACTTATTTAATACTCAAATTCATCAAAAAAATCCTTGACTCAAACTTTATAAAAATTATGATTTTGCCCCTAAACTTTTGCGTAATTATACTTTTGCCCCAAAGCTCGGAAATTAAACTTCATCCCTTATTCTTATGTTTTATGACATGTTGAACATTTGTCCCTTCTATGGCAACATCAAATTCCCACTCTAACACTTACTTATGAACATTAGGTATTTAACCGATTGTGTCGTTTTACTCGTTTTCACTTAAAATCGGCTAGCAAAAGTTGTTTAAAATAATTTTAAGCTTCATATTCTACCATAAAACATTAAAATAAACACATTTCACCTATGGGTATTTTTCCAAATATGAACCCTAGGTTAAATTATTGCTAGAATAAGCTAAATCAAGTTACCAGGACTCCAAAAACGTAAAGAACATTAAGAACGAGGCTTGGGATCACTTACTATGGAGCTTGAAAATTTGAAAACCCTAACTATGGCTTTTCCCCTTGTTAATTTCGTCCAAATGAAGAAGATGAGCACAATTTGCCATCTTTTTCCCTTTTAATTCATTTTAATTATCGAATTACCAAAATGTCCCTAACTTAAAAAATTTCCTATTTCACTTATCTCATATCCGACTAAGCCCAAAATCGGGATGTTACAGAATGAGCGCGATCCACACCATGAATGGTGTAGATAGCCGCTAGAATTAATGGTTCGAGAAGGTTAAGGTGATACTAAAGTAAAGTTTTGGGCTTGACACTTAGGGTAGGTTTGGATAGGTAGTGTGTTTACCTGCGGTTAGTTTAAAAACAGCGGTGGCAGTGAGATTAGATACTGTAGTAGTACTGTAGCGTGAGACAAAAAGCAAACTAAACACACCGCACCCCACCACCCATCCAAACCCACCCTTAGTTTTTACTTATTTGCTTCTTCTTGGAAAGGGTATTTCTTTATGGAAAAGGGTTTAAAGTGTTTTAGTAAAAGTAAGAGTATTTTAATAATTTCCCAACTTAGTTGGTGACTCGTGGACGATCCACACCATGAACTTAATAAAGTGTAGAGGGCCACTAGAATGAGCATGATCCACACCATGAATGGTGCAGATAGCTGCTAGGTTTGACGGTTGGAGAAGGTTAAGGTGATACTTGTAACACCCCTTACCTAGTTTGATTGCTGAACCCAAGTAATGAAATGTTACAAACAAATTACCAATCAAAATCATACAATTTATTCATATAAATCTCAATTAAATACTAATTAATAGCAAACTAGAACGTATAAATGCATTATTCAATCTATTTCAGATAAATATTGAGTAAACGAAAACTTACAAATGATTCAGGAAAGAACAGGGATCGATTTGAATCGAAAAGAAGTTGGAAAAAAAACTAAAAACGGGGGGCACACACGTACGGCCTTGTCCCTTGCTTCTGTGAAATGGCTGAGGTCATGTGGATGCCTCATATGGCCGTGTGAGCAAATCGTGCAATAGCCTGATGTCGTGTGAAATTAGGGTCACATGGCAGTGTTACCAGGCTGTGTGGCAAAGCTCAGCCCGTGTGGCTCAAGAACATGGTCGTGTGGCCAGACCGTGTACAACTCAAAATAGGGTCACACGGCCATGTCACAGATCATGTGCTCGACCGTGTACAACCTATACCAAAAATTAAATAGGCCATATGGCCGTGTGGGGTAACAGTGTGTGACACACGGCCGTGTGGTAGATCGTGTTCTAGGCCGTGTGCACCTAAAAATAACCTCATAATCAAATCATTTCACCTACCATTGCTTGGTCACCAAGCCATACCATTTGCACCTAAAATTTCCCATTTCAAACATACTAAATCATGTCAAAACATACCATATACCACCCAACCTAATTGCCTAACCAATATGCCTACAAAGGCACCTCAATTTACAATTCAGATTCAACCAAAATGAATATGCTCAAACATACCATTCAAGCAATCTAACAAGTCATCTACCAAACACCATTACCTTCTCATATATACATATTTATATACACTTATAAACATAATAATCAAGACCATCACGATATAAAATGCCATCAAACTACAAAATCAACATTTTAGAAACGATTTCCTAGGTACATGCCAAAACAAATTAAGAGCATCACCAACACTTGAGTTTGAGATTGTTGTTGGATGCTAAGTCGACAAACCGAATTGTACCTCAGTTGGGAACGAGAAAACAAACTGTATGCTGAGTATAACTCAGTGGTATTTCTATAATCGAACAATAAAATATGTTATAAATGTTATAATGCATTTTAACATGACAATATACTAGTCCTATCCTAATTATTCAATCTATTTACATATCTTAAACCGAGCTTATAAACTAATATCCACTATCTACCCTATATTCAATTTCATTAGACTCAATTTCTCATTTCTACAATATAATTTCATCAACCAATTATTAAATCACATATGTGACAACATAATTCATCACTAATTGAACTCAATTGCACAATTATATTAATATATCATATTTTCAGATCTATTCAATTTAGTCATTATCACAAACAACTAATTTGAATCAGTTCAATTTAGCTCATCCTGTCATTTCCAACTTACCTTATGTTATTAACATGTAGCGTGATTTGTGAATGCAACAATTGAAAAGGTTCGGGTTATAAAAATACAAACCATAAATTCCAAGCTATTTGTCGATGACTTTATCTTTTCCTTTCCGTTTTAAAGAATCTGGGCCGATGTTAGCTACGGATTAACATAAATATGCCAAATCATCAATACAGAATCATTTTCACGTTCAATTTCTCATTTATGTAACTTTGTTCTTTTTTTCAATTTAGTCCCTAAAACTGAGATTAACATAACTTTCAAATTAAACCTCCAATTTTTATATTGATTTCACTCTAGGCCTAATTTAACTTCCTATTTTTCATTTTTTCCACAAATTTTGATTTTTTTACAATTTAGTCCTTTTTCAATACTAACATAAAATCTATCAAGTTGGTCCCTAAAATTTCAATTACTCAACAATGGTAACATCCAAAAACTTTAACAATAAAAAAAATACAACATAGGTCAACTAACTTGAGTTCTCGAGATTCCAAAAGTATAAAAATTTTAAGAAAATGGACTAAATTGACTAACCAATTGAACTTCAAAACTCAAAAACCCTTATGGTCGTGTGTTCTCTCTTCTCTCTTTTCTTCTCACGGTTTGCATGAAAGAGATGATGAAAATGTGCTTATTTCTCCACTAACTTGTTTAATTACATTTTAATTTATTTTGTTTTATTTTTTTATTTCATATTTTATTAAATAATTCTTTACATATTTCCATTATTTCAACTAAGCTACCATCCACTAATGATTCAAGTGGTATATTTACCACTTAAGTCCCTTCTACAAGATTTAATTAAAGGTTCTTTAGAAATTGAACTTTTACAACTATTACAATTTAGTTATTGTACCTTAACTAAACACTAATTCATTAAATTTACCTGTTCAAAATTCAATTCATTTATAAAACAACTATGTAGATATTTTTATTAAATATTTACAAGCTCGATTTATGAAAACAATGTCCCGATACCTCATTTTCCAAAACCATTAACTTTCAATACAAACTACTTGTACCTTGATTAACTGACCAATTAATAAAATTTATAAAATCAAAATTCACAATAACACTATATCTATCTCATAAATATTATTTAATAATATTTACGGACTTGAGCATCAGAGAATGGGGTTCTGAAACCACTATTCCTGACATTACTAACTTCTAGGCTGTTACAATACTAAAGCAAAGTTTTGGGCTTGACACTTAGTTATTACTTATTTACTTCTTCTTGGAGAAGGCATTTCTTTATATAGAAGGGTCTGAAGTGGACTTTTATCTCATTATTTCATTGTAGAGTCCAATCTTATACGGTATGGGCATTGACTTGCTAGACGTACTCTCACAAGCTTTCCCCTTCCTCTTGTCTAGTGTGGAAAAGCATCATGAGGTTATTCGTTGCTGAAATGGTGGTTGGAAGGGTCGGCAGGTGCCTACCCAGATCGATCGTTCATACGACTAACCACACGAGGTACAACATCCCTCAACTAGGCGTTCACACGCCTGGCCCGGTGCTGCCGATAGGGTTGGCCGAGACCCATCTCCCTCGTCGAATTAGGGTTACGGGGTATTGCGAAACATATTGAAACATTTAACATCATTAAACCATTCAAATATTAATTTAAATATTAATAATCAAAACTAAATATTATTCATAGCATAAATATATTTACAGGCCTAAAATCGAGTTTAAGGGACCCTAAAAATAGTTTTGAAACAACCAGGGACCAATTTGAATCAAAATAGAAAAACATGAAAATTTTGAAAAATTTTGGAAACAGGGGTCACACGGCCGTGTGAAAAAAGCCAGCCCATATGGCCTCAAACATGGTCGTGTGGCTACTCCACATGCTCGTATGCTTAGACCGTGTAACTAACTGTGACTGTGTGAAAAATCCTGCACCTAAATTTAATAAGGCACATAACCATGTGGCCGGGTTGTGTGTGACACAAAACCATGTGACAGCTCGTGTCCCATGTGTCTTCCAAAACAAGGCAAACTTTCATCCAACACTTAGGTACCAAGCCAAATCTAAATCAACCATTTTCATACTTTAAAAACACATTCAAACAAGGCTAAAACATGTCAAAACATTCAACCTAAGTGCCTAACTAATGTGTCCTCATTGACACCACAATTCAATTATCAATCTCAATTCACATATCATACCAAACTAATTTGCATTCAAGTACATAAGTTCATACATAAAACTCATGCCAAACTTACAACTTCTTCTTATCCATTCATACCATGATTCAAACACTTCCAAGAGACTTAAACCAAATGGCCAAAAAAATTTTACAAGAACATATACATACCAAAGCCAAAGGCACATACACAATCAAGTTCAAACAACTTTACACCAAGCTAAGAGTGTAACATATGAAATAAGTATCCAAACATATACAAACACACCCATTACATGTCATATAACTCAAAAGTAAACATATCAAAAACTACTAAAAGATATTTGGATAGTGTGAAATTCAAGTTGATTTGATCGCCCGATTCTACAAAATGTATCTACAAGAAAACAGAAAAATGACTTAAGTAAGCTTTTTACGAGCTTAATAAGTTGACAAGTTGAAACATTAAAACTTACCACATAACCACAATTTAATAATTAACAAAATCATTAATTGATATTAACCCTGTCAACCACAACAATTTAATAGGTGCGTTTCGTAATTACGAGTCATTTTAATCATCACATTTATACAGTTTCAACCATTACCAAGTCACGATATATTATTGGAAACAATGAATACATATATAATTCACCATTGAAGCATCATAACTGAAAATCAAATACATATTAATATCATGTCATTTAACCATTAAAATTTTTAGCCCAATGAACGATATAAACACATTTGGATACGCGATTAACCACCTAGAACACACTAGAACGCTCAAACGAGCCAAACCAATTAAGAACGCACTTGGCACTAAGTGCCTAGCCTGAAGGCTAACATCCCTCCGAAATACACCTGGGTGCTAAGTGCCAAGCCCATAGGCTTTACATCCACCCCCAGTAACACGCTAGAATCATTATAAATATAACACGATAGTCAGCAACAAATGTTGGACTTCGGTATATTCAGTGGACAGTAACAAATCAATAATTACCATATTTTCACAAGCCAAACCCGTACCGCGCTTATATTAACCTATTGGCATGCCAATTATATCCTGTCCTAAATTCATTCAGGCTCAATACAGGTAATCGTATAACATTTTACAATTTAATTCATTTTCTCACCTTGAATCATCTTTATGATTATTTCATTATATATATAATTATTCAAAAATCATAATTCACAAGTCAATAAAATATTGCAAATTATACTAAATTAAATAGTATGAACTTATCAAGGCTAAACTACAGAGATAGTAAAATTCATAGACTATTCAACAACTTTTCCTTTTCCACGATTTTCTATAGGTTCTTGAACTATATGATATTTTATTTCAATTATCAGCCCTAATTATTTTAAAATAATATAATTTAAAGCATATAACTTCTTAGATGAAATTTTTACACAATTGCCCTCATTTTAATTTAGTCTCTAATATCATCAAATCAATATTATTTTCACAATTAACTCAAAAACCTAAATTGCTGAATTTTTAGCCATCTCTACACAACCTTCAATTTCTAAAATTTCTCAAGAACACCATATCAAAATTTACTTACTTTTAGTTTAATCCTTAAAAACCATACAAAATCATTTAACAAAATAGTCCTAAAACATTTCCAAGCTTCAAAAATCTTCCATTTAAAATCAAGAACATCCAAAAATCATCAATGGTAATTTTAACAAACTTTAACAATTTTAAAAACGAAGATACGAATTGGTTGGACCTACTTACAATTATCTCAAAAATATAAAAAATCATTGAAAGCGGGTGAAAGAATACATACCATGCACACCAAAAAGACTTGGCTAAAAGCTCCCCAAGTTTAGCATTGGTTTTTTTGGTTTCTCCACCAAGAAAATAAAGAAGATGATAGTTGTTTTAATATTTTATCTTAATTTTTTATTTAATTACCAAAATGTCATTAATTAAACATAATTTTAATCTAAAATACATATATCTACCATCCACTATCTTGACTATGGCTAAATTTCCATAAGGATCCATTCAATTATAATTTTGCACTCAATTAATCCTTTTAAATTAATACCGATTAACTTTTATAACTTTTACGATTTAGTTCTTTTTCCTTAATTAACTATTCAAACATCAAAATTTCTTAGCCAAATTTCAATACACCTATATAAACACTCTGTACATATTTAATAAAAATATTTACGGGTTCAGTTTACAGAAAAGAGATCCCGATACCTTATTTTCAAAACCACTAGACTTTAGCGACAAACCACTTGTACTTAAGTATTTGTTCAATTAGCAAAATTTATTAAATTAAAATTTAATATTATATTATATTATATTATATTTGACTTGTAAATATTAAATAACTAATATTTATGGACTTTCACGTCGGAATTGTGGTCCCAAAATTACTATTTCTGACACCACTGGAAAATGAGCTATTACAGACTAGGCATTCGCATGCCTAGCTGGTGCGACAACCAATTCGGTTGCTCTGACCAATCTAGTCCAGCCATCAGTTGAACTGTTGGCCCAGCTCCATACATCAGGCCCAGTTCAACCAATTTTAGGTCTTGGTCTCGCTTTTTTTTCTTGACTCTAATTTTTTATCTTGGGTCCAATTTTAAAAAATATTATATTTATTTAATTTATTTGATTAATTTAATTTTACTTGATAAAAATTACATTTCTTTAAAATCATTGAGATTTTCTAAATTAATTTTTTCAAGAAAATTATTTAATCGAATTATCTAGTTGAAAAAATTCTCATGACTGCCTAATTTAATTCCCTATCGAATAAATCGACTCAATTAAATTATTTTCAAAGTTGTAGAATTTATTTTGATTCAAATGCAGTCTGATCGAGCTTTTGTTCAACTAATGGAGGGGTCAATCAAACATATACAATTAAGCTCGAGTAATTGCAATTATGTCCAGAAGCATTGTTCTGATAATTTCGCAATTTACTTAATCATGGAGTCAGTCTACAAGAAGTATCATGATTGAAAAATCCTTATTATATACTCTTTATGAAAACAATTCATCCAGCTGCTTTGTGCAATGACATTATCATGTATGTGTTACCTTCATATGATATACGTGATTCCATTGAGTCAAATTTGTTCACTTAATACAATCTTATTTTATGTCATTGTCACCATTATGTCTTGTTAATGATTAATATGATCACTATCAACTAATGATTGTGATAAATTACTATTTCGAGAACAAGCAACCCGCGGCCACGTTCCATATGTATCAATCACTACAGCAAAACAGGTTTTTAGCGGCGCTTAAGCCAAAAACACCGTAAAAGTTGTACATTAGAGGCCCTAGTATGAAAACGCCACAAAAGGTTAGAGCTATAGCGGCGTTTATGACAAAAACGCTGCAAAAGGTCAAGCATTAGCGGCGCTTATAAAACAAACGTTGCTATAGGTCTAGCATTAGCGACGCTTTTTGAAAAACGCCGCTATAGATCGAGCATTAGCTGCGCTTTTTTGAAAATGTTGCAAAAAATTTGAGCAAAACATGTTGTTGAGCTTTAGTGGCATTAGCGGCGCTTTTTAAAAAACGCCACAATTGATCGAGCATTAACGGCGATATTTGAAAAACGCCGCTATAGATCGAGCATTAGCGGTGCTTTATCGAAAAACGTCGCTATAGATTGAGCATTAGCAGTTCTTTTCGGGAAAATATCGTAAAAAAGTTAAGCAAATTGACGTCGTTTGTTGTTGAGCTTTAGTGGCATTAGCGGCGTTTTTTTTAAAAATGTCACAATAGATCAAGAATTAGCTGCGCTTGTTGAAAAACGCCGCTATAGATCGAGCATTAGCGGCACTTTTCACAGAATGCCGCAAAAAAGTGGAGAAAACGACGTCGTTTATTGTTGAGCTTTAGTGGCATTATGGGCATTTTTGATAAAAACGCCGCAAAAAATTATTTTAAGGTTTAAGGTTTAGTATTTAAGGTTTAATGTCTATGGTTTAGGGTTTTAGGGCTTCGGATATAATGTTTATTATTTTGGGATTAGAGTTTTGAGTTTAGGGTTTATGGTTTAGGATTTATAGTTTGGGGTTTATTTTTTTTATAGTTAGGCTCTAAGTACTGTTCATGGTTTTAGGGGTTAGGCTATTAGGGTTTAAAGGTTATGGTTTTTGATAAAATGATAAAAAATCAATTTACATTAGGGTTTAGATAAGCAATAAGATTCGTTTTTAATTACTTGTCCCTTGTAATATATATTTAGGGTTTAAGGTATAGTTTTATGGTTTGGGGTTTAAGGTTTATGATTTAGTGTTAAGAGTTTAGTGTTCACAGTTTAGGGTGTAAGTTTATGGCTTAGTGTTTATGGGTTAGGGTTTAAGGTTTAAAGTTTAGTATTTATGGATTAAGGGTTATGGGCTTAGAGTTTAAAGTTTAAGGTTTAGGGTCCAAGTGGCCATCATGTATTCTTTTCGACAACTCATGCGCTCTTTCATCCTCTTCTATTTATTATTTAACTAGTTTCTATATATTAATTAAAATATAATTTATTTTTAATTTAATATTTAAAATCTTCAGAAAAAAATAATGACACGTAGAAAAAATTTGAAAGTAAAAACATAGAAATATATATGTTAAAAATGAAAAAAAATTAAAATACTATTATTTAAAATAATTTTAAAGTGTTGTGGGTATATGATTGATTAAGGTTTTTAATTTATATATTAAATAATTTATTATATAATTGTAAAAGAGATAACATAAATTTTAATATATTAAAATTATCTTTATAGTTTTTTAAAGCTTTTTTTTTTCATATTTTGAAACTTTTTTGTTTTTGTTTTCTTACATAAAAATTATATAAAAATTTTAAAATTTATCTAATTCTTTTAAATATTTCTTAAATTTTCCAATTTAAAATTGATATGAATTATATAATAATTAAATATAAAATTGTAAAAAAACTCAATCATTAGCAGCGTTTATGAGAAAAAGGCTGCAAAAGGTAAGCAATAGCGGCGTTTGAACCAAAAACGCCGCAACTATGTATTAAAAACTTTCAAAATGGTGCCGTTTCACTACAGGAATTTAATTATTTAGTGACGTTTTTGCTAAAAATGCCACAAAAGTTATACAATTAGTGGTGTTTTTATAAACGTCGCAAATATTGCAATAGCAATTTGACTTAAACGGCGTCATTTTCTTCCCCAAATTAGATTTGATTTAAACGCCAAAATTCTATTTTCTTCCCCAAATTAGATTTCCCCGAAATTTTTCCCAAATCCCCTAACTGATTGAAAACCTTAATTGATCAAGAAATCATTTTTCCTCACCAATTTCTTTTCCCTAATTCCCCCTAACTGATCAAAAACCCTATCTCTTTAACAATGAAAACCCATATAAACCCATATAAGGGTCATTCGTTTGTCAATTTTTTCGTGATACTGGGGAAAGTGATTCAACAATTTTTTAAAAATTGGTGTTTAGGTTATTTGAGCCTGGCTTGTGTAGGTCAAGGAGCAAGGACAGTAGAAAGGCGAAATAAGCCCTATTCTTTCTGAATTGCTACGTCTTGAGGAACAGGCCAAACAACAAAGTGCGGATCGATGGAGCAAGGTAATCTCTTTCTCCTTTTTATACGCCCAGTTATATTTGGGCGTCTAACTGACCTAGAAACAATGAGTAGCTATCAAATGAAAATGTTTATCGTGGTTGTAGGTGTCTGGTGATGCTGAGGCTTCTATTCGGGATTTACCTCCATCTGCTATTGGTGACCCTAGTAACTTGGATGCCATGGGTCTTTTGGCTACAAATAAGGTAAGCCAATGGAAGGTATTGTGGAGCAGGTTCGTGATGGTAGTACTGTTCGAGTCTATCTGCTCCCAGATTTTCAGTTCGTGCAAGTGTTTGTTACTGGTATCCAGGTGCACTACAAACTGCAGTTCTGCCTTTTTATTTCAATTGCATGTTAATTTGTCTTCGTGAATATTTACCTTTTTTTCCCTGTTCATGTAGTCCCCTTCAATGGGTAGAAGGGCTGTTGCAGAAACTGTTGTTGAAACGGATTTGACCTCTGATGATCAAAATGGAGATGCTTCGACTAAGCCATGGGCTGCCTTAACATCTGTACAGAAGCTTTTTGCGTCTGCACCTGCTGCTGCTGAAGTGTCCTATGATCCATTTAGGATAGAAGCTAAACATTTTACAGAAGTTCGCTACTTGAATAGAGATGTGAGTGAAAAAGACTTCATGTCGACTTGTGTGAGTACATCTTATATATATATCCTAAAGTCAAGATTGATGTTGTAGGTTCGTATTGTTCTTGAAGGTGTTGACAAATTTAGCAATTTGATTGGATCAGTTTATTATCATAAATGTGAAACTGGGAAAGACCATGTATTGGAGCTTGTGGAAAATGTAAGTTCCTGGATTTCTTTTTCTGTGCATGCCTAAAATATGTTTAATCTGTTATATTAGCATTGAGTACTGAATTATAGGGTTTTTATTATTCATGTTTTAGACTTGAATTACTTTTCTTTTGTTCGATTTTTGCTTGTAAAAACTTTTATTTCCAAAACATTAGTTTCTTCATAATAATTTGGCAGTTCTCTATTCGAGGAGAAGTTTGTACACTTGAACTATCTTTAAAAGATCACCTTTATTTGTTAAAGAAAAGATTTTTTATGTTTGAGATTGTTATTGAGGCTGTGTCTTAAGTGTTTATGTGTAAGGAACTTGATTTTTTTTCTCTTCTATCTCATTTTGTTGGTCATGATTTATTAGTAAAAAAATATTTTCTTGTTTTCAGATCTTTACTGAGATTGGTTTTTTCTATATCTTTAATCCTCTTTTAAATATTTCTTTAGTTGTTTTCTCCAATGAGCTGTTTTAAATCTCTAGCTTACTTTGTTTTTCCTATCCACTACGCAAATTTAAAGTTAGAAGCTACCTGTACTTATATCTTAGTGTAGTTATGATACTACTTTATGTGATGCCTTAGGCATACTATCAATTAAACTGTTTCTTTGGTTAGCAGATTTCTTTCATACCAGAAATTGTATAAAACACTATGTGCATCCTTTTTATCTTTAATTTTTGTTTACATATTCTGAATTATTGAATTCTTTTATGCTTGCTTCCCACCCCTCATTTCTAAATCTAACAATTTCTTCTCACGATAAAGGGTCTAGCAAAATATGTTGAATGGAGTGCTAATATGATGGAAGATGATGCCAAACAACGATTGAAGGCTGCAGAGCTTGAAGCCAAGAAGACTCGGCTAAGGATCTGGACAAATTATGTATCCCTAGTTATAAACTCAAAGGCAATCCGTGACCAGAACTTCATAGGAAAGGTAATAGCAGCAGTTTTTTAATTCCTTTTTCATGCAAGTTTCTTGTACCACTTGTAAATGTTTTTTTGGCTTTTTTGTAACTATTTATAATAGTATGACTTTTCAACTTAGGTTGTGGAGGTTGTTAGCGGGGACTGCATTGTTGTGGTTAGTGACATCCCCATATGGTAGTTCTCTTGCAGAGTGCCGAGTCAATCTTTCAAGCATTAGGTGTCCAAAAATTAGAAATCCTCGTAGAGATGAAAAGCCAACTGCTTATGCCCGGGAAGCAAGAGAGTTTTTGAAAACACACCTTATTGGAAAACAGGTTTGAGTAATTTTTCTTTAAAATCTTATTTTGTTACTGTTAGGAATCTTTATTCATCATATGTCAACATACTTTTCTCAGATGACTGTAGAAATGGAATATTCAAGGAAGGTTTCCTTGACAGATGGCACTGGTTAGTTCGGTAAACTTGATTCTGAATATGTTCTCTTTTTTGTAATCCATTATGTGAATGGTTTTGGCTACGAAATTTTCAACTAGTTTCAAATTGTGCCTCCTGTTATTGTTTAAAGAATGGTGGGGGTAAGGAGTGCCAAAATTTTCCAAAAGTCTGTCTGGCACAGTTAATTTTGAACCCATAACAATATTTAAATACTAAAGACATTCTAAAATATTTTGAAGCTAACAGGAGAAATTGTGAAACACTGGTTCTCAATGTTCTAAAATTAAGAATCATGGTTGTCCCGCTTATTAGGCATATTCGTGTGCCATTTGACATGTTTGTGCTTTCACCTTTCACTTCTCTTTTTATTTTTTGTACTGAATGCATCTTGTTTGACGTGTGAAGATTGTCAATACACCTCGAGGAGGAGTTCAATCTTCAAATGACAGGTTTGAAGTGTTTTATCTCAACTATGGAAACTAAGAGTTGGTTCCCTATAGTCAATTACGGTCTATTGATGCTTCATTATCAGCAACACCTGGGCTTGCTCAGTTATGCAGCCTTGCATTTTTGAAAGTTCCAAGCCTCGATGATGAATTTGGTACTAAGGCTGCCCAGTTTTTGAGTGAGCAGACATTAGGAAGTTTACTGCAATTCAAGGCAGTGAAAGAGGAAAGGGATACTTCTTGGGGAAAAGTAAAGGGACAGGGAACTGGTACTTGTCTCGTTGTAACCCTCTTTACCGAGGACCCGGACGATAGCATCAATGACGCAATGCTGAAAGTTTGAACAATAAAGTATCCCTTCTCTGTTCTACTCAACCTCTAACTGTGTTAAAAATCCTAATATGTTTAAAGGTTTGATTTTCATGAATTTAGAGGGTCATGTCCAGGTCATCCTTGTTGTGACAAAACAATGTCAACCATTTACAAATTTCTGTATCGAATGTCTTAAATCTTACGGGCGTGTTATTTGTTTGTCTTATTTGTAGGACAGTCTTGCTAGGTTGGAAAAGAGGAAGAAATGGGAATTGAAGGAGAGAAAATTGATGCTTAATAACTTGGAAGAGTGTTAGGAGGAAGCGAAAACTGGTCCGCGTGGAATGTGGCAGTATGGAGATGTGGAGTCGGATGATGAGGATTTACTTCCACTAGTTGCGGCTAAGAAAATCAGAGGTTGACGCTAGGTAGTGTAATATTTTTATCAATCACTTTTTGGGGTTAAACATCTAAAGAGTTCTAAGTTATGGAAAGAATATTTTTAACATTGTAACTTTTAATATTATTGTAAGAATATTTTGAATTATACTTCTGTTATCAATTTATATCATTTATCTTTCGTTGAATTTGAAGTATCATTTAAATTTGCTGTTTTTGGTTGGATTTCATGCTACAAGAAGGGTTGTATATGGATGAAAATTGAATGTTACAAATTTTCCAAAGTTAGTGGAGTTTTTTGATAAATGCCGCTAAAGAATGGTATTTTTAGCAGCGTTTGTGATAAAAGTGCTGCTAAAGATCATATTTTTTTAGCGACGTTTGTGAAAAAAAGCCGTTAAAAGTCATTCTCTATATCGGCGTTTGTGATAAAAGCACAGCTAAAGGTCATGTTTTTCAGCGGCGTTTGTGATAAAAGCGCCGCTAAAGATCATGTTCTTTAGTGGTGTTTGTGGGTAAAGCGCCGCTAAAGGTCATGTTCTTTAGCAACGTTTTTTTATAAAAGTGCCACTAAAGGTCATGTTCTATAGCGGCGTTTTTCACATAAATGCCGCAAAATTTAGTGGCATTGTCTATAGCGGCATTTTTTGCGGTGATTGTGAAAGCGTCGCAAATAGTTTTAGCGGCGCGCTTTAAGCGCCGCTATAGACCTAAAAAATGCTGCTAAAAGCCTGTTTTCTTGCAGTGAATCCACACAATGTCAGTGAGAGGATATCGTTAACTCTTTAATCGAGCAATGAATTCTATTATTGCTAGTAAAGTCATGTCAAACACAAGTCGTGTACTCAACATACCAGCTATCGACTCAATCATCTTTAGAGTATAAGCCTCCACTTATATCAAAGCACAAAAGTTACATACACATGGTCAGTGACTAACTCAAGATTTAGGTAAGTCACACCATTAAGGTCACAAGTGAATCAATTCACAAACAGATTTAGAATTAATTCAATTTAGGTCCAACCCAATGTATCATTCTTCTGATGAGTACATCTACGTCTCTACCCATGGAGTTAACTGCTTTGATAGCCAAAACTAGTCATCTCTCTAATTGGAATTCTAGACAACATAATAATCCATCTAAGTATTTGAACCAAATGGTCACTTTGATTCTTTTACGGGATTATGAACTCATTTAGATTATCTACTGAAGTAAGTTGTCTTTCTCACAATGTAAATATTCTTACAGTGCCACTTATCATCAATTTGAACTTAGACAATTAATGATCTAATATTTGCTTGTCATAGTTTCGCTATGTATGCAAAATATGGAAAACAAAAATACAAAAGATATAATAGTGAAATGTGAAATTAACTTTATCTATTTATTCATCGTTCAAATATATAGAAAATAGTTACATGTTTACTGCAATATGGGCACATTTCCCAACAGTTTGTTGTGCATATGGTTCAAGAGCTTGAGGCTCTCATGATGCCCATCAGGTATAGTACATCTCATTTTTATCCCTTTTTTATTGCATTTTGTTTGTAACATCACAAATTTCTAGTTTGACATGTGGCACTATTCCGGTAACGAATATAGTGAATTATTGAGAAATTTGAAAATTTGTCAAATAAAAGAATTCTCATTAAGATAAAGTGATTTCAAAAATGGGATTTAATGAAAATAATTTTGAAGGTGAAGATGTGATGAAAGGACTAAATTATAAATGGGAATATGAATTACTATAGTGAAAATCACTTTTGGGACCAAATAAGAAAGATAAAAAAGTTTAAGGACTCAACTAGAGAAAGAGAAAAGATGCAATTATCATCATCCATAGATTCATATTAAGTTTACTAGTGAATTATAAGGTTTAAGATTGACAATTTCCATTATTGAGAAGAAATCGTGCAAAGAGTCAAAAAATAGACAAAATGGTAATTTTGCCATGAAAGGTAATTTAGTAAATTCTTGAGACTTTTATTATAGGAATAATATTTAAATATGATTTTTGATATTTAAAATTATTTTTAATTGTTGGGAGTTCGTATTAAAGAATCATACCACAATTTGACAAAATTAGACTTAAATAGTTTAACATGGGCCTTGGGCTAATTTGTTGGTATTTTTATAAGAGAAAAGAACCTACCCCCCCTCACCAACCCTCGTTCTCTTCTTTTTCAGTTGGTAGCAACCTCCATGGTTGATCATCATCTTCTTTTACATTTTTCTCACTTTTTTCTCCATTTTCCCTTAAAAGCTTTGCCTTCCACCTTAAGCTTTTGTTAAAATCTTTATGGATATAATCTCCTAAGCTTAATTCTTCCATCAATTTCTTCAATGGAAGCCTAAGGTTTATGGAGCTTGAATGAGAGAAGTTAAAGCTACAGTGAGAATGCTTTAATAAGGTAAGAAATGACTTCCTACACCTCCACAAACTTGACAATTGTTGTGAAATATTATCAGAAGGAATTTATATTGATTTTTGGATTATATTTTTGAATATGGAAACTGAAGAAATGATAAAAAAAAATAGAGTTTACAAGCTTGATTGAGGACGAATTAGAGCTTAATGAGGTAATGATTAAGTATTTTAGAGCATCTATTAAGGTAAGTACCCTTGGATACTCATACTTTTCCTATACTAAAATGCTTAGGAAAATAATGAATTTAAATTGTTCATATGAAAATAGTGTAATAAATATGATATTTGTTATATGAATATATATTAAATGTGTTATAATTGGGTGAATGCGTTTAATATGGCACTTGAATTACTTGGCTATTAATATTTGCATTGAAACAATTTTGGGACAGAAACAGTAGTGTGTCTTTGAAAATTCATCAAAAATGGTAGAAATTGAATTAGAAGTTGAGCCACATATGGTTTGAAAGCTTACGGGTCTAGTTTTTATTGGAACAAACGGAACTTTAATTCGAATTATACAATAATAGATAAATATGTTTAAGTGAGGGAAGGTTGAAACTATTGGTAGCATCCCCTTTTTCGTCTTTGAAAATTTGTTAATAATAGTATAAAATGAATTAGACAATTAGCCTTATATGCATAAAACTATTATTAAGTATATTTTCTAATAAAAGTAATGGTGAATTCATCCAAATTATATTTTAGAATTAAAATATTTTTGAGCGAAAAGAGGTTAGAGTTGTTTGGAAACAACTTTGTCCTGACTTCAAAAATTTTCTAGCATGTGTGTACAAGAGTAAAAATTTTGGAATTTTTTTTGATTGAAGGTTCAAGAGTCTAGTTTCAAGAACATCAAACAGATCTTGATTTTGAATTTTTTTTGTATTGAGAAATAAATAATTTAGTGACTGCTACTCAGATAGAAAATTTTGTATTGAAAGGTAAAGAAAAATAAAAATATGACTCTACACAAATTGAAACTATTAAAAGAAATCGACATATGCACAAGGCTTAAAGAAATGTGGAAATGCGTTTGTAAATGTAAAGCACCTATGGTGCCTTCATTCGAAAAATGAACATGCCTGCAAGTAGACCTAATTATGGGTCGGGGCACCCGCCTATGCCCAAAGGACCGCTCGAAAAGTGGGAGGTTTGGGCAAAAATATTTTCCCAAAAAATGGGTTTGGACAAAAAAAATAAGTCTCGTTTTTTAGTCAGGCCTTGAGTAAAATATTTTGGCTCGGTTCGAATTTGCTTAAAAAAATTCATTGCTATTTACTATTGTTTGTTGTTGTTTGTTGTCATATTGATGTTGTTTTATTGTCATTTTGCTATTATATTGCTACATTTCATTGTTATTATTTGGATATTGTACAATTCTTGTTTTATTATTAATTTTACTACTATTTTAGAGGCATTTGCTTGCTAAGTTGCAACTATCTTAGTGTTATTTAAATATAAAGTCTTTTTTAATGTATTTTTAATTTGTTAGGAAACATTTATTTTAATATTTTTAGTGTATTTGATGTTTTATATTTTTAAATTTTTTATATAAAAAAATTAATATGGGTGGGTCAGGTCGAGCTCGAGTTTAGCATTTTTTATTTGGTCCGAGCTTGATGCAAAATTTTAGGCCCATTTTTTGGGCCAAGTCAAGCCCGAGCCTATATAACGAGCCTAAAATTTTGTATTGGCTTGACCCATGATCAGGTCTACTTGCAAGGCCTTTTATTAATATGGATTTGATTATAAGTATGTGAAATCACTCAAAGTGCCATTATGTGTGTGTATGTATGTGTTAATGGCATTGATACATATATGTTAATTATGATTGTAAAGTGCCCTAGTAGACTTAGCGAAATGTAAGGATACGGTTGACATGCCAATAGGGATTATTAGTGCACGTACATGTTATATGAAGATTTAAAGATCGGTTATATTACCTTAGCTTGACATTTCAATGTGGGTCAAATGGATGTTCTCCGTTGAGAACCTTGGTTGTGTGGGTCAGAGCACTCTTAATGCTATATCTCGGTTGTGGAGGTTGGAAGGCACATTTGTCCAATGATTGTATTCATATTTGGTTGTATGGGATGGAATTCCCGTGAATCTTAGTTGATTTTGCTAAAGTTTATTATGGCAAAAAAAATGAACTAAAATGAAAATGATAATGGTAGAAGTGAATATAAATGGCTAAAAACAAAACATTGGGTTATAACAAAAAGGGTTCTCACTAAATGAAATGAAAAGAATGCAAATGAATGGTTGAGCTAATAAGAATTTAATGTGAAAATACGTTACTATGGAATTGAAACGATAATAAGTTTAAGTGTACATGTATGTGGGCTATGTGAGTTTACCCATAATGAAATTATAGTAATCGGCTCTCTTGTTTACCTTAGAATAGGAAAAGGGGTGAAACTTATAGTATGGGAAGGAAATGTATGAAAAGTTATATATATATGAATGAATGACAATGTTGGAAATTAAGGTACAAAAGATTAAATACTATATGAACCGTTCACGAAAATTTTATATATGAATTTCATAATGTGATAAGTTAACGAACCATAAAGTGGTAAGTTGAGCCCTGTAAGTTGATTGCATTAATTAATTTGTTAATGGAATTAAAATGTGGCTTGAACGAATTGACAAAGACATGTTTAAGAAGGGCTCAACACTAACAAAGCATAAGATAAATAGGTTTACTCATTGATACTTATTGAGCTTTTTAAGCTCACACATTAGTTGTTTAAAAACGCATAGGTAAAGGACGTTGCTCGAGAAACTTGAAGCTTTGTTCGGGAGCATCACATCACCTATCAAGTTTTAAGGTTGTTCTTTAATTATTAAATGTTATTTTCATATGTTGTAGGCATGTACATAGAGACTAAGACTATCATAAGTGTTTATAAATTTTTGGAATTGTAAAATCAAGTGTTGTTTGTAACCTCCTTGAAAGGTTAAGATAAGTTTTTGAATTATAAATTAGTAATTTGAACATGTTTATGACTTAGAATTATTATTAAATATGATTTAGAAATGTTTTTTAAATGCTTTGGAACCATGAGATGATTTGATGGTATTTAAGGATGTTTTAGAGTATTCGTAAAGTGTTTTGGGGATACCCAGTGAGTGACGTCGCAACTTTGATGCTCAACGTTGTGACTTCACATTCCCCATATTGCGATATCCTTACTCAGTCAGTCACGTTGCGGTGTTATAAGTCACAAATCGCTACTTCACGCCTATTTCAGCATTTCATTAATTTAAGTCATTTTGACCTTTCGGGGCCTATTTTAAGTTCCGATCACCCCCAAGCACTCCACATCAAGTCAAAATGATTTTAAATTATTTTTGAAATTTTTAATTTGTCAAAAACATATTTTAATTATTTTACAATAAAAAATATTTTGAACTTTTAAATAAAATTCGAGATTTCTTACTCATTCATGCTTCAATGGTATCTATCATTCGCACCGACCGTCAAGACGGGTGAGGAGTGTTACGTTATCTGTGAGCATTTTCTCACTTGTTGCTAATGTATTATCAGGACATCCTGTGCTGAGATATACCATGATATTTCAACAAAGAAGCACTACACCAAAACAGGTCTTTAGCGGCGTTTTTTAGGCCTTTAGCGGCGCTTCGTAACGCCACTAAAGGTATTTGTGGCGCTTCCAAAAACGCCGCAAAAAAGGCCGCTAAGGAAAACGTCACAAACATTTGCAGCGTTTTCAAATAAAAGCGCCGCTAAAGACCATGTTCTTTACCGGCGCTTAGGAAAAAACGCCGCTAAAGAACATGTTCTTTAGCGGCGCTTTAAAAAGAAATGCTGCTAAAGACAATGCTCTTTTAGCGGCGTTTATTCTTAAGCGCCACTAAAGATGTTCTTTAGCGGCGTTTTTGTAAAAACGCCACTATTTTTGAATTTTTTTATATTAAATTTTTAATTTTTTTCAGCCCTCCTGTAGCAATAAATCAGAAACAACCAGATTTAAACCAGCCAAAAGCAATAAATTTATATAATATTTCAAATGAAACGAAAAAAATAATATTAATATCAATAAATAAAAGTGAATTCATAGTATTTTTGCAAAAATGTTAAATGTTAAAATGATAAAAAAATATTTATGTCATACACTATCAAGGCGGAAGTTGCGACTGAAACATCTTCATCACAGCCTGAAGCTGTTGCTAGAGTTCGTCGTACTTTTTGGCCTACTCTGCTTCTCTTGGTGCAGCTTCTACTTCTCTCGCTGTAGCTTCTGCTTCTCGCGCTGTCGCCTCTACTTTAAGTTGTTGCTGAAGTTCTTCATATTTCTTTTGGACCTCAACTGTGGTCGCTTGCATCTCAGCCATCTGGTCTTTCAACTTCTGAACTTCAGCTTGAGCTTGACTCCTCGAAGCCATGTATTGGTTGGAGCTGGATCCAAAATATTGGGTCGGGCTAACAAAAAATCCTTGAAATCGAACCTGACCATACCTTTCAGGACCCAAAACTTCAGTAATAATTCGGTTATCAATGTCTTCAAGATGAACCGAACTATCACTAGAAGCAATCGCTTCGTACTCCGCCTTTTTATCCTTCAGTTTTTCCTAATAAATAAATCACATAGTTAGGAACGCAATTTATATATTAAAAAACATATGCAACATAACAATAGTCGCATTACAAGCACTGAATTAAATCATTAGAAAATAAACACTAAAAATAACTACAATAAGTCAAATCGTATTAAGTAAACGTACCATTACTTCACCTGCTTCAAGAGTCATGGGAGATCCATCTTTCTTCCTATGTGTAATTTCAAAAAGTTGAAGACGTCCAACTTTTTGACCGGACGACAATTCCTACAATATGGTAGTATAAATATTATTTAATAGAAAGTTATACATATTCGACAATATTAAAAAAATTAAAAATACCTCCGCCTCGGCTACACATGCAAAACTTCTTGACCCGGCTGTGTGGGTGAATTTTTGTTTCTGCCTGCTGGTTTTTCCAACTTGTTCACGATCCTACGTTATGAAATTTTTAGTACGTAAATAGAAAATACTATAAATCAAAATAATTACAATAGTTTGGAAGTACGTCATACCTCGCCTTTCTTCGAATGCCAAAATCTAACCGCATCTTCCCATTGGAACCTCAACATACCCGGCGGGACATTTTGCAATTTCTCATCGAGGGTTGTTTTTGTTTTATAATAATTTTTCTTCAAAGTACTTTTATTGTCTCTCCATCTTTTCCCCAATGCCTTCTTTACGTAAGCATCGGAGACCTCTAAAGCAAACCTCGCCTACAAAAAACAAAAAACAAAAGTTAATAAAGTAAGTATAAATGAAACAATTTCCCAAGCATTACAGATGGCATTAACATTTTCTTACCTTAATATTATCGAGGACTTGGTTTTTGTTGCTATCGGGCATTTCACGCCATGACTCGTAGTTGATAGGCAACATATTTGGATTTCGTGCTAAAATGCCCATGTATCCTGCTAAAAGTCAAGCTTCTGATCCAACAGGCTGACCAAAACTGTTTCGTCTAACTTTGACACGCTCGACTGGATCTAACTCGTACAGTTCTCTAAGTAGCGTACGTCCTCGACCTCTGCGCGTCCCACCATTTTCAGCTACAAATGGTATATTATAATATAAGAATTAGAAAAATAAATCAACTATAACAGAAACACGCATGTAAATTAAACGTAAAGTTACTTTGAACTTCTGTAGGATCCTCAGCTGTATTCGGAACATTCGAAGATCCAATTGCTGTCTGCTGTTCAGTACTATTTGTGTCTGTCGAGTTAGGATCATGTTGAACAATGCTTCCCTTTTGAATTTTTCTTCTAGGCATTTTATCTGCAATACACATAAAATAGTTGACAACTTAATAACTAATTACAACAATATCAGCACATATAAAACAGTTGAAATATATAATAAGACCAAGATATAAATTATAATATAATACATATAAATAAACAACCGTAAAATCTTACTACATCATTATTCGTAAATATCTTCATCGGTATCCTGACGAACCCATTGAAAGTGTGCACTAGTACTAGGGATATTGTCGTTTAAGTTTTGTGCTGGAAAGGGCAAAGTTTCTGATCTGTCGTCGATGTTATCTCTACTTCCACTGCCCATGTCAAACAAGTCTCTAGGGATGTTACGGAGTACAACGTACCAACCCTCATCAGTTGGATCTTTAGAGTAAAAAAACTTGTTTGACTTGATATGAGAATACATACAGCTCATCTATCAGTTGTTGTCCTATGTGAATCAATCGGTCAAAATTCACCATTGTAAAACCAAATTGATCTTGCTTAATTCCACGAGCTGTATTAACATCGGCCCAATCACCTCGAAATAAGAAAACTTTCCATTTGCCATAGTAATCCAACTCAATTATGTCAGTAAGTTGTCCGAAATATTCCACATTTCCCTCGACAGGATTATTGTCCCTAGCACTAGCATAACTTGTAATTGCAGAATTGACAACTATTCAACAATTTTGCGTTCTCCTCAACCTCTCGCGATATTTTGTATGAAATCTGAATCCGTTGATGAGGAACACACTGTATCTTTTAACCACTCGATTTGGACCTTGGGAGAGCCATTTAACTTCGTCGTTTACGTTCTTTCCACTCCAAACCTATTGAACGGAAAGTAAACTGAGTAATTCAAAATGTTATGAGAAAACATTATTATTTGTAAGCGGAAGCTCCAACTGCATACCGTTTGTCTTATCCATTCATAAAAAGATTCTGTAAACATCTTATTGATATCTCGATGTTGTGTTCTTCGAGAGCGCGCAGGAGATCTCAATATTTGTTTGTACTCACTATTTTAAAAAAATGTTCACCGCGTTAGAAGATAAACAGTTATTAGTTTGATAAATATTTACCAAAGTTGTAGAACTTACTTCCGTAAAGGTTCCAATGATTCGTGGTGAAACAGAACATATCGATGTGCTTGTACCCACGATAAATGATCTAATTCTGCAATTTCAACTTTGCCGATTGGTTCTCCAAAACTTTGGAACAAATAAGTATCGGCTAAGTTATGGTCCGTGAGTCCAGCATTCCTATTTGGTCTGTTTAACCTTGTTTCAACATCTTCCAAATATCTTGAGCAGAAGGTCATACATTCCTCTGCCAAGTAGCCTTCAGCAATCGATCCTTTTGGATATCGCTTGTTGCGGCAGTAAGACTTTAATTTGGATAGGAACCTAAACACAGTATACAACATTTCTTAATTATTGAAACTAAAGGCATAGAGGTGAATGAGCGAAAATTTTAAAAATTTTAATTAACACCTTTCAATGGGATACATCCATCGATAGAAAACGGGTCCGCCAAGAATTGCTTCGTGCGGGAGATGGTTATCAAGTTAACCATAATGGTGAAGAAGGAGGGTGGGAAGATTTTCTCCATGTTGCATAAAGTCAGAGCAGCTCTATCCTGTGCCTTCTGAAGTTCTTGAACATCCAAAACTTTGCCACAAATGGCTTTCATTATGTTGGATAGTTCAATTTTAAAATAATATATTAATAAGTCATGTAAAATATACTTAATAATATATTAATAAGTCATGTAAAATATACTTAATAATATATATTTAAGTAATGTAAGATATCATTAATAAGTCGTGTAAAATATACTTAATAATATATATTTAAGTAATGTAAGATATCAATTTTAAAATATATATTCATTAATAAGTCGTGTAAAATATACTTAATAATATATATTTAAGTAATGTAAGATATCAATTTTAAAATAATATATTAATAAGTCATGTAAAATATACTTAATAATATATATTTAAGTAATGTAAGATATCAATTTTAAAATATATATTCATTAATAAGTGGTGTAAAATATACTTAATAATATATATTTAAGTAATGTAAGATATCAATTTTAAAATATATATTCATTAATAAGTTAAATGAAATTGTAAAAATATATTTAAAAAAATAATAAATTTTGAAATTATATATTAACTTTAAAATATATATATTAACGACTAATTTATATTAAACATGCAATCAAGTAATAATTTGTTGAGAATTCATTATATAACGAATTTATTAAACATTCAATCAATTAACTAACCAAAATTGATACTTCATTGACATTCATTATATAATGAATTTATAAAACATTCAATCAATTACATAACCAAAATTGATAATTCATTGACATTCAATCAATTAATCGATCAATTTATTGAATCATCTTAGATTATTAAACATTTATTAATTGAAATAAAATTGTAAATCGATAAAATTGCAAATCGATAATTATAAATACAGTATAATTATGAATATATATTCGAATAATTATAAAATTAAATAAAATTATATAAACTTATTTCAAAATTACCCATAACAACTAACAACTATACATGAGAAAAATCAAGGCTATATTAACATCAGAAAACAAATTTTGCATCCTTATCAACAATGCCATTTGCAGGATACCTGAAAAATTTTGAATTCATGCCTAGTGCTGAAATGATTTATGGGAATGGCATGAAAGAATTCTGGAAAGTAAATATTGACTTCGATATCAAACATACTACCACTTCATCTAAAATTGGAATGCATGCAAAATATAATTAAATTAGGAGTAAATACTGGGAAAAAAAAAAGAAAAAGGAAAACATATGCAAATTACACCCAAATAAACAGGAAAAAAATAAAACACTTTAACTCTAAATCCATTACTGCAAAATAACAGTTAGGCACCTATAGCAATTCAATTCGGATTTCAGTTTGGTTATAAAAAGTTACAACAAAATCAAACCAATTCAATGCTTGTTTTTTCCCTACAAATATCAATTTTGGACTCAACAAAGTGAGACCGATTGCGAGTAAAGGAGGTTCCTGATGAGTGAATGTTGGAGTTAACAAAAACATAAAGATGATGGGTGAATGTTAGTGATTTAGCAACATGACTCGACAGAGGCAATTGTGTTAGTCAGCTGGCTTGTTATAATTAATTTGAGTTTATTATATTTTATGTAAAAAGAGCTTAAATCAATGTATCGGTTTTTATCTATTGTTCAAAGTTCTTCTACTGAGTTCTAAGTTTCATTTTGTGCTTGTATATATATGTTATCTTTGCCTCTTTACATTAATCACACTCAAAATTTATTCTCTTTTCACTATTTAGTCTTTTCTTTTATCTTTTCGTTTATTTCACTCAACCAATCACATTCTTAGCGTGATTAGATTGCGGAATTCAATAGAGGCAAAAAGCAAAAGAGTTGTATTAGAATTACTAAAAATATCGAGAGAGTTTGACATTAAAATTCTAATATTAGATCTCTAAGTTTATCAAGTTAGGTGATATATACTTAAGAACATTAATGAAACTGTAGGGTTGTATATGCAAATAACCGAAAGAAATTAGAAGCCTTAGCTAAATCATATTTAAGTAACATGCATGTTTTGGATGTATTTTAACACGCAAATTACGTATAGCAATTCAATATAATCAAACAGAATAATGGTTTTTCTTTAACAAAAAAGTTTCCATTGAAAAGTTTTTAAAACAAATTCATTTGATAAAACGTAAAATGCCAATAACTTTTCCATGCCATAACACTCAAATTAGTAGCAGACTAAAGGCATTTCACATAAAATAAACAAGTCGTACCCTAAACCCACTATCGAACTAATCAAAAGCAGCGAGTAATTTACTCATAAAGGACCGATTTTTGAGCATCAAGGAGTCCAATAAAAGCAACCATATCAGAACTAAGGACCCAAAGCCACTAATTTTAAACTATTAAATTATAAACCGACAGCTTTATACCTTGGAAAGGGAATTGCCCAAAACTGAAGATGGAAACCGAATTGACTAATTGAGGCGTCTTCTCCTCCGTTTCAGCCTTGGAGCTTCTGGGGAAGTTGGAAGATTGAAAGCGTCGGTTGCTACGAGGAAGGAGTAAAAACAACAGCAACCAAGAAGCGATTAATAGACATTAAGGCATGAAGAAAAAGACGGTTGCGGTGCAAAAAAGAAGTAACAATGGCACCATTAACGCAGGAAGGGTTAGTAGTCGAACTTACCGATGGTTTTGGCACCGGAAACGGACGGACGGAGTGATGCAGCACAGGAGCCGGCAGAGTAGCAGGTGGTCGGGTTTGGGGGGCTGTTAGGGATTGGGGGAAATTTTAGGGATTTGGGGGATAAGTGAGGGAGAAAGCTCGATCGGGTGTATTTGGTCAGACTGATGGAAAAAATACGACGCCGTTCTCATCTAAAAACATATCCAATTGCGGCGTTTTAAGCAAAGCGCCACAAAATGTAGGTAAAAAATTTACGGCGTTTTATACTAAGCGCCACTAACTATAACTCAAAACGCGGTCGCTTCATCAACACTTACCTCAAACTCGTGGCATTTTCGATAAAACGCCACTAATAACATTAACAAAACGGTAACGTTTCTACAAATGTTTGACCAATTTTGAGGCGTTTTAAGTAAAGCGCCACTAAAAATAACTCAAAATGAACCCGTTTCCCCAACAGTTTACCCAATTTTGTGGCGTTTTTCACAAACGCCACTAATACAATAGACAAAAACGACAACATTTCAATAAACATAATTAAAATTTTGCGGCGTTTCATGGAAAGCGCCACTAATTGCAACATAAAACGGCGCAGTTTCATTAACTCCTAATCCAACTTTCCGGCGTTTTTCAAAGCGCCACTAATATAGATGAACAAAACGGTGCCGTTCCCCTTCCCAGTGACAGGATTAAAGTCAATTTGATCCAAAATTAAAACCAATGTTATAAAATGGGAAAATTAATAATAAAAAAATGAGAGAGTAATACATTTAAAAAAAATAAATTCGCGTTTTAAACCCGCTTAAATTATAATTTCTAATCCTTAAACCTTAAAAACTAAACCCCAAACCCTAATCCCTAAACCCTAAACCCCAAATCCCAAACCCTAAAGCCTAAAACCTAAACCCTAAAACCCCAAGCAGTAAAAGTCAAAACTAAAAGTCCCAAACCGTAATTTTCCTAAACCATATTTTAGGGTTCATTGCATGGCCAATGTTACTGTACAAAACATATATTTTATATTCATATATTAAATTGCATGAATCTTTAGTAAAATCTAAATGTTCTTCAATTTTTAAATAGTATCATTAAACCCTAAACACAAACTCTAACACATAAACTATTAACCCAAAATAATAAACAGTAAATTGTAATCCCTAAAACTCTAAACCATGGACATTAAATCATATATTCTATAATGCAAACCCAATAGGCCTAACCTGACCCCGAATTTTTAAACCCTAAATCACTAACACTTATCTTCTAACCTTTAAACCCTAAACCCTGGTCCTAACTTGTACTAACCCTAAACCTTATTTAATACATAAATTAAAAAATATTAATTAATCAAAACCCTAAATCGTAACCCGAATCCCTAACCCTTAACCCTTAAACCATATTTTATAAAAATTAAAACACACTAATTAATCTAAACCATAAAGCCTAACCTGACACCGAATCCATAAACCTTAAATCCCTAACTTCTTAATCTATAACCCCTAAATTAAAACCCTCAAATTAACCGGAATCCATAATTCCATAATCTATATAAACATTCAATTTGTAACTCTTAAACCGACCTTAAATCCTAAATTAACCGTATACCCTAAACCGCATATGTATTAAACCCTAAACTATAACGATAAATAATAAAATATTTTAAAATTAATACTATCGTATCTTTTATAATTATATATGAAATTATTTAATATATATAAATTATAAATCAATCAGTCATGTATTTTAAAATTTTTCAAAATTATTTTAAATAATACTATTTCAATATTTCCATTTTTAACAAATATTCAATTAAACATAAATTGAATTTTAATTAATATAAATAAACAAATTAAAATATAAAAAACATATAAAATGATTTTGTGGCGCTTTAAGGAAAAACGCCGCTAAAGCACTAAAAAGATCCAAAACGATGCCGTCTTGCTTAGGTTTTTTGTGGCGTTTTCGTAAAAGCGCCGCTAATACTATACTTCAGCGGCGTTTTTAACCAAGCGCCACTAATTCTAATACTCCTAAAGACCAAAACTCTGCGTTTTGGTTAAGATGATTTGCGGCGCATCCGACAAATGCCGCTGATGATATACTTTAGCGGCGTTTTTAATCAAGCGCCACTAATTCTAATACTCCTAAAGACCAAAACTCTGCGTTTTGGTTAAGATGATTTGCGGCGCATCAGACAAACGCCACTGATGATATACTTTAGCGGCGTTTTCAATCAAGCGCCACTAATTCTAATACTCCTAAAGACCAAAACTCTGCGTTTTGGTTAAGATGATTTGCGGCGCATTCGACAAACGCCGCTGATGATATACTTTAGCGGCGTTTTTTATCAAGCGCCACTAATTCTAATACTCCTAAAGACCAAAACTCTGTGTTTTGGTTAAGATATCTGGAGGCGCTTCCCACCAAACGCTGCTATAACTATCCTTTACTGGCGTTTTCCTTAAACGCCACTAATTATAGTATACATCAAGACCAAAATGGAGCGTTTTGATTAGGATATCTTGCGGCGTTTAATGCTATGCGCCGCTAATACTATACATTAGCGGCATTTTATTTATAAGCGCCACTAATTGCAATATACATCAAGACCAAACTCTGCGTTTTGGTTAACATCGTTTGCGGCGCTTCCCATAAGCGCCGCTAATACTATACATTACCGGCGTTTTTTCGTAAGCGCCACAAATGCCAATATACATCAAGACCAGAACGCTGCGTGTTGGTCTTGATATTTTGCGGCGCTGTGTGGTAAACGCCGCTAATGATATTCTATAGCGGCGTTTTATTAGAATCGCCGCTAATGCTAGATCTTTAGTGGCGTTTTTTACTTTGCGCTGCCAATGGTCGATTTTTAGCGGCGTTTGTTATCAATACGCCACAAGATATGCCGCTAAAAGCCTGTTCTGGTGTAGTGAAGAGGAAGGAAATTGTCGAGCGAGCAGCACAGTTGGATGCTGTTGAAACCAACAAATTGGCTAGGTTGCGCAGCCAAGAAGACGAGTGAAGATTGATCCTCCTCGAATGTCGGTTTTGCATTTTGGTAATATTTGATGGTTTAGTAAGTTTCAGAACTTCGAATCAAATGTTTTTAAGTATCTTTATTTTCACTTGAATTGCATGTTTCCCAACCATGATTGGGTTATCTAATTTCAAGTATCTTCAATCCATTTGGTTTTTACAATTTCGTCCACTACAAGTATCTCACAGGTATTTGTCTACATCAACTTTAATATACGCAGTTAGATGTAGGTTTCAATCAGGAAAATGACATCTTTCCCCTACTCCATCTAGGGTTTAGGGTTTTAATTTATATCAAATGTCATGCACCATACTAACTTTAAGGTATTATCATATTCAATTCATTGCATGTTCAATTTACACCATAATGGGGGCATTAGCATACCCTCCACCCATTAAGAAGGTAGGTTAAAGTCGAGCCGAGAAAGAGCAGGCTGTACATGCTTTGAATTTTACGAAAACTTATGTTTTTGGACAAGAAACGTCTTCTGCTAATTTAATGTTACAACTAGAAAATGTGATTTGCAAATCAATTGAAATTGATTTGAGGGTGACAGATAAGTAAAGGTAGAAGAGATTAAACGGTTACACATGGCGGTAGCCGAATATACTATTTTGGACAGCATAATTCGATTCCACTTAATAAAATCGAAAAGAATTTTAAATTTTGAGTTAATCTAATTGAGTTATTTGAATTATTCGATTTTTTTAGTCTATTTGAATATGAAATCCAATTTTTAAAGTCAAATTGAGTTAAATTTTACAATTCGAATAATTTAAATAATATATTGGTGTAAATATAATACACGTTTGGTCTTTGTCAATTTTGAAAATGAACAAATTGATCTCCCTCTCAACAAAAATTTTTAAAAAATATATAAATATTTATAAAAATTCCAAATTTTATATTTTTTAAAAAATTAAAAATTTAAAAAAAATTAAAAATATATATAAAATTAAAATAAATTATTTTTAGTACCTAAATAAGTAAATTAATTATTTAAGTTTATTATACTAAAGTATATATTTTTTGCTCTTATTTTGCTTTGAAAGAGTTTTCAAAAATATATAGTTTCAAATTTATATGCTCTAATATGAAATTAGTTATATTGTAACAAAATTTTAATTTGATATGTTTAATTTTTTTAATTTAACTCAAATAATTTTATTTTATTCGACTTGATTCGACTCGAGAAAAACTTAAAACGAATTAAAATAATAAAATGAGACTCGTTAACTCAATTAACTTTTAGTACTGAAGTAGCTAACAATTGCGATTGCATTTAATGTAATTCCCATTATTTCATTACTTTTCCACCGCAGATCCAACCGACTATAAAAGAAAATGTTATTTAATTTTAAATATTATCAAGTTAATATAGGAAAAAGAATTCATAAAAGTTTTTTTTACAGGAAAAAGTAGAGTATAATTACAAATACAAATTAGACGTGGTAATGAGTTAATAATCTCGTATGGTAGACTCGGATTTAAGCATAATTGTACATAGTAAAAGAAGTTAATACAATTGTATATGATAAGATTTGAATAAATATATTTAAAAAAATTAATTTTGTGGTAAAAATAGAAATTTAAAAGTTTCAAACAAAGTTTTATGTTTTTTTTAATTTTATTATAGGTTTTGGTTATATCTACTCTTTTTGACACAATGTCTAAACCTACCAATAGCCCCTCCCAACCCATAAATAGGAAGATAATATTCATGTCAGTCGAGCTAAAACTTAATCGACAAGTTTTATCTTTTATCTTTTCTATTTGGGAGTGAATAATTTTTTTTATAAATGAAATGTTGGTCTATTGTACTATGAACCTATTCGGGAAAAGTTCTTTTTAAAAATTTTGGGTTTATTTTGATGTAATAAAATATAAAATGTTGGGGATCGACTCGTACAAACAACAAAATAATAAAAATGAAAAAGAACGATACAAATATTTTACGTGGGAAACCCTCCCAATAGGATAAAAAACCACACATAAAGGAGGTTTCGGCTTTTCACTAATGAGTAAACAAATAGGAGTACGATATGGAGAAAATAAACCTAAATGTACTAAACATATAAACTTATACCCTGAAAATAAAACTTTAACTCTCATCAAGTTCTCTCAAAATGGGTACAAAATTATCTCCATAGTTACCACAAAAATTCTCACAAAACTCATTTGTGACTATATCTTGTCGCAAAAAAAAAAAGCCTTGTAGTACTACATATTTAATTGCCTCTTAATTGGCATCTCGAATCAAGGATACAATGGCCCCTTTAAATAGGCTAAAACTAGAGTCCTAATATGACTATAATATTCTTAGAATAATCAGAGTCTAACTAGGAAATAAATAGCAGACTTTAACTAGGAGAAGAAAACCCAATTGAATTTGGGAATACGTTGTCACATTGTTTTCTTCTCATCAGGACGCCTCCATCGCGTCATTGTGACATCGTAATCCTCATCACAATGTTGTCTCGTAAATACGAGACACACCCCATATAAAACTTATACTCTTTTATTTGTTAATTGAAAAAAGTAAAAAGAAAAAATAAAACTTGTGGTTTCAATGAGATAATTGAGTTTTAACATGAAGGGTGGTTTGACTTATTAATTTTAAGGTAGAATACTTAATTCGCCACTTAATTTTTAGGGTGTTTTCATTTTAGTCACCGTACATGCCACATTATGTTTATACTTTTATTTTGGTTACAAATTTTAAGTCGCTTTTATTTTGGTTACCCAAAAATATTTTTTTAAAGTATTGTTTGAGGTAAAAAATCAATTATTAAAGGGAAAAGGTGATAAAAACTAAAATAATACATAAAACTTGTCAAGTTGCATTTATTTATCTCATTGCTGAAATTCTATTTTTTTAATATTGAAATTTTAAATTTCAAAACATCAAAATAAATTGAATAAATTGTTTTTTTATTTTTTGATAATGTCAACGGATTTGTTATTATAATATTAAAATTAATTAATTTAATATCCTTTAAAAATTTTAAAATTTTATTTTATGTTTTTAGATTATCCTTAACGAAATTAACTCAAATAACACAAATTTAATCATTTCTGCGAAAGCTAAACGTAAAGGAAAAAAATACTTGCAGTTAATTAAATTAATTGTTTGTTCTTCATTTGGATAAAGAAGTGATGAAAAAAATATGAGTTTTGTTTGGGATGAAAGATAAAAATTAATTAATTTAATTAACTGTAAGGATTTTTCTTTGCTTTTAGCTTAGCATAGAAGCTTCATGATCATATAATAACAAACATAATGTGGCATGTACACTTAACTGCTATGAGAGATTTAACACTCAAGTGACTAAAATGAAAACACCCTAAAATTTAGATGGCGAACTAAATCGTTCACCTTTTATTTTATCGTAGTTAGGTACACAAAATAATGAGATTTTTTTTAAATAAAATTTTTATTGGTATTAAGTTTTAAAAAGGAAAAGTTTACATGCTTTAAGCTCTTATACTCATCACACATTTCAAATTTATTCATTCTATTTTTATTTTTATTTTTATTCTCAGTATAAATATTATATAAAATATATTTATTATAAATAATATTTGACTTCAAAGGCAAAAATTAAAATAAATAAAAAACGTATGAGTTTGATGAAGACACATTTATGAACTCAAATGTGCTTTTGATAAGCAAGGCTAAACATAACCCACACTAAAAATGTATGTTAGGGGAGAAATAACAGGAAAAAGGAAAACAAGGGTACCTGGTAGGTAATTTGATGAAGACCACCTACTGATGATGTACGTATCTAAAATTAATTTTACCAAATGTAAATATATTAGTCATGGACATTCCTACTTACGACTTCCTTACTTTTATTTACTCCAAGGTTATATATAATTGCGCATGATAGGTCTCGGACTTAGGTACTCAAGACCCAAGATCTCTGCCTTTACAATAATATTATTACTTTTTAAATAAAGCTTTTATAGTTATTTCTTAATTGAGTTGTTGTCTGATGAACTCAAGAGTCAAGACCCGTATTAGTAAATATAGTGTAGGTAAATTCTTATTATTGTTAGGTTAATAAAAAGTAGCTTGGTAGGTAGCGATTGCTTCCCAAGCCATTAAACCATGTGGGCTATACCTATTTCTACAATACAACATAAACCACATGTTAAACTAACTCCTAGAAATGATGGTTGCCCTTGCCTCCCTCTTCTGAACTCTACCCATCTAATTCTATTTATATATTTTACAAATTATAAAGTGTGGCCAAAAGATTTTTCATACATTTGATAAACCCCTAATGTCCAATTACTTAGATGGTAAGGATAATTTATTATCGTAGATAGTTGTTTTCTTTTGTTACTAACTATCCAATCAATGGTAATTTCAGGAAATTTTGTTCCTTGCATAAATATTTTTTAGAGCAACTCTATGTTGAGAACCGGTTTTGATTAGCAAGATTCTTGGGTTATTTCACTTTTGAGAGTATGGTTTAGAGGTTAAGATACGAAAACTATAGAAATTTTTTTCTTTAACTCTTTTTTTTGGAAATGCAAGTGCGTTCTCCTTATTTCTTTAACGAACAACCGTTGCATTGGCACTTAAAAGCCTTCCTTGCTAAAATACTTCAAGCGGGTGCAACTTTCATTAATCGTCATTATAACCATTATCTATTTAAGTTGCCTTCCATTTTCCCACATTTAAGTAACCACTTTCAATCCCACTACCCACCATTTTTAGCACATTCTTGCCCATCTTCTCTTCATAACTTCCTTTTCTAAAGATTATAAACAGAAGTTTGAATGTATCATTTAGGGAGACCTTAGCAACCTAAAATTCTCTCTATAATTTTTTTTCTACAATCATAATTCTCAACCCCTTATTGTGTCTATCACCACCACCTGACACCAATTTGTTTTTCTAAAACTTGGTACAATCTTTTTTTCCACAATCTCTCCTTGACTTCTCATCTTACTAGATTGTAATATTTTCTCACATTTAAAAGAAAAATCATTTACAATTATTATTGCTATTAAGGTCGTAACAGGGAAATTTTCAAGCTTCTAGAATGTAGATGCTAATTTTTCTAGGATTTCATCATTCGAATTGGACCAGTCTGATGGTGTGTGTATATTTGACCTATTGCCATTTGCTGTTGCCCGCCGCTAAAACTGCTGCAATTTAAAATCCCCAATATTCCCTACCAAATTTTGAGGTTTGGAATCAAAATTTTGAACAATATATTTGACTGAATTAATTGTTCTTACATCATAAATATCATCTAGGAAGTTGACTAACACGACTCGAACCTAAGTTATTCCTAGGGCGGTGAACACTCTTGATCATCATATCATCACATGGTGTTCACTATTTATGTTATATTTTACTTATATTTCAATAGTGTACTGTAATAATTGATTTTAATTATAAGCATTCACTTTATTTCGTGGCATAATCAAGTTTCATGATACTGAAAAAAATATGTATATATTGTAAATATATTAAATATATTAAACGTAAAAGACTTTAAATAAACGAGTCTTTGGTTGAAATGGTAAAAATTAAAACATTAAAAATGATGTTTTGGGTTCAAATTTCGTCAAATTTAAATTTTACATTATTTAAAACCATAAAATAACAATATTATTTTATGAAAATGTTTTCAATAATTGCTCGTTAACTTGGCTAATATACTAAAAAGACCCTTAAAGTATTATTCTTTGTTTAAATAAGTTCTTTCACTATTTTTGTAATTAAATAAGTCTCTAACCTATCATTTTTATCTATGAAAATTTTTATTTTAATATTAAAGTATAAATATTTTAAATTTTAAAAATAATATACAGTTTATGTTTATTTGAATTTGATGAGAATAATTTATTAAATAGAAACTAATATATTTCTAATCTACTTTAAAAAATATTATATAACATAATTAATCATTTTTCGAAATATTTTAATTACTGTTTTAAGAGGTTGATATTTAAAATAATTTTAATTTAATAAAAAAATCAAGATTTTTTATGGGTAAAATATATAAAGATTCTTTACCCGAATAAAATAAATGTTAAAATAGGATAAGCCCCCCATTATGTACTAATCTAGGCAAATTGAACAGTGCCCTACGATACCGCCTGAGCAATTGACGGCACTCCCTCACCTGCCACCGATGTTTAAAGCAATCATTAAATTTAAAAAAAAAATTTAGAGTGCGCCTAAGCAATCGACAGCACCAATATTGATACCTAAAAAATACTGTTCAATTTACCTAAATTGGTAAAAAATGACTGCTTATCCTATTTCAGTAATTTTTTAAATTTTATATTATTTAGGTAAAAAAACCAGATATTTAACCGGTAAATGTTAAGCCACGTTGAATTTCTTAATTTATTCTTGTAAGCATATTCGGCCATTCGTAAATTTTCAATTTCCAAGGCATTAGCAATAGCCAATAGAACAGAGGATAGCCAACTGGTTGGCGCGACAATACTGAAAGGTGCGCCCGTTTTATCCTCTATTTTAGAAGGTATATTCCCTTAGCTTTTTATTTTTAAAACCGAAATTAAAATTATATAAAATAAAAATCAAAGTATCTGAAATTGATAATTGTGATTCGGTTTAGGTAAATTTATTATTTTATTAGGACTATTCTTTTAAATAGCGGTGTTTAAACAGTGAATCGATCAGTTAATCAAATCGAACTTGTATTAATTGAATTTACTGAACTTTTTAATCTTTTAACCGTTAATAGAATCGAAATTTTTAAAAAAAAAAATAACCGAATTAACTGAAATTTATATGTTTAAAATAAGTAAAAAATATAATAAATAAATAAATTTATAATGTTCATTTGACCAAATTAACCGAACTTAATCAAACTAGTAATAGCTTAATATATATAATAGATACGATTATTTATTAAGTTCAATTAATTATTTAATTCTAAATCGAATTAACTGTTAACCGAAATTTTAAAAAAAATTTTAAACGACCACTGACCGAACTAGATCGATTAACTGTCAATTCAGTTTGAACACCCCTACTTTTAAACATATGTATTTTTATTTGGTTTGATTTGGATAAAATGAGTTTGATGTGAAAAATTCGGACTAGCTATTGAATAGTGCAAAACCCAAACGGACCAAATATGTCGGTTGGATTCGATTTTTTTTTTATTTCTTTGCTCAATCCTAGGAGTTATTAATTAGTATTATTTTGGTGGAAGAACTCAAATTTTTGGGGAAAATATTAAACAAAATTTAGTCATGAAAACTTTAAAATAAGCATTGAGTCAAAAGTTAGCATTGTACGACCATTCACGTGATTTCAGGAAACACATCACATCCCACGCTACAGCAGCAACAACAACAACCAAACAACTTCTACCTTTCGTTTTGATCAAAATCTGAGGCTGATTTTAACTGAAAAATGAACCCAACGTACGAAAATTATATGTTGAATTCATATTCTGTAGTATAAAAAAACAAAATAATGATGAATGATGTGTGAAGTTAGAATACAGAAAAGAGATTATTGTTTAAATTATGTGAATCGTTAGTATTAGGATTCTCATCATTGCTACCTTTATTCTTCCCACCATCTTCGCCATTGGCGAATATTTCTTGGACAAATGACTCGACATCATCAAATCCTTTAATTCCTTCCTTGTTCACCACTGAAATCTCAGCCTCTGATTGTGCGGGAATATATGGCGGCCGATCCATTTGCAGTATCAGATCCCAATCAATCCCCTTAAAATAATCGTGCCCTTTGATTCCTTCTAATGTGATCCGTTGCTTTGGATCTTTTTGCAATAATTTTCTTATTAAGTTCCTCAACGACGTCGGTTCGCCCACGAGGTCGGGCGGTTTCGTTAAGATCCTGTAAAAGGTCTCTTTTCGGTTCGGTCCCCTGAACGGCGTCGTCCCGTACAGCATTTCGTGGAGGAGGATCCCTAGAGACCACCAATCCACGGCGAAATCGTGACCGTTGCCTGATATGATTTCTGGCGCGACGTACTCTTCTGTTCCAACGAACGAGTTTGATTTCTCTAATGATTCTGACTCAGTAGTACGTTCCGAGTTGACACTTTCTTGAGATGCCGTGTCGTCCGGAGAGATTCCGGAGTTACAGCACCTAACAAAAGGGAAGAATCGCTTTTTCTTGACTGAGTCCGGCGGCGTTTGACTGACCGAGTTGGGAGGAATCGATTTTTCAGGCGACATAGGAGAAAGCTTCGTGGAAAGATCGAAATCTACAAGCATGAGATGGCCATTTTCTTGGATCATAATATTTTCAGGCTTCAAATCTCGATAAACAATGCCTAAATTATGAAGATACTCCAAAGCCAGAACCAATTCCGCTGCATAAAACCTGGGGAAAAAAATTGAGAAGAAAATAGTTTTAAGTAATGCTTTCTTGAAACGTGAAATGAATCTCATTCAATTTCAAACCTAGAAAAATGAGACTGAAAAAAATGAAGAGCAGTTTATTTATACCTTATAATATCATCGGAGAACATTTTCTCAGTCTGCTTCTTTCTCAAAGAATTAAGATCACGACCGGGACAGTAATCAATGGCATAACCGACGACTTTATCAGTAGCCAAAACTCCTCGCAACCGAGGTAAAAGCGGGTGGTTAAGATTCCTCAAAACTTCCTGTTCAAAACTAACTCTTCTATACTCGTTTCCTTCATTCCCATTACTAGTCTTGACTGCTTTATGATTCTTCTTCTCGATCGAATCTCGACATATTACTTTCAAAGCTAAAACCTCATCCTTCACTTTATCTCTGGCAAGGAACACTACTCCTTTCGCTCCTCGTCCTAGAGCCGTAACAATTTCCAAGCGATCTAAATCCAAGGTAGGGATCGAATGGTGTGGTCTTCGAGTGAGTTGTTGCTGATCGTCAATCATGGCGGAGGCTGATAAAACCCGGTTGGCTTTAATGTTTATTTCCTGGGGTTTTGGGGAGGTGGTTGGTGGCTAACAATTTATAAGGAAGGAAGGAAGGATTCAATATTTCTTCTTATTTAATAAATAAATAAATAAAATTTCTTGCAGAGGAAGTTTTCAAAATTGAATGCCATTTCGCCTCGTGTGCAATTCCGGCGGCACATGCCAGATGTCGTGCAATGAATGGGATTCTCTTCTTCTTTTTCTTTCTTTTCTTTTTTATCCATACTTAAATTAGTAGTTGGGTGGTGGTGGTGCTTCTAGAAAACGTGAAGGGGTTGTTTCAGCCGCGGGTGGTGGTGGTCAGGTGTTTGCTTGGTAAAGTCATAAAGTTTTTAACTTTTACTTTTTATTATATAGAAAAACAGCAAGAAACGCGCTTCCAAAGGTCTAACCTTCGGGGTTTCAAAGAAGTTACATAATCAAGAAGAAAAGGTGCGTGCTTGAACCGCAAGAAATCAAAATTACTCCTTCGGATGCATTAATATTTATAATAATTATATTATTCCCATAAATTCCTAGGGTATACAATTAAATGTTTATAATATTTTAAATTGATAAAAATATTTTATTAAATTATTTTTTTATTTAATGTGATGCACGATATTCTACTCATTCAAAAGTTGTTCTAAATTTATGTAGTTTATCCAAAATTTGATTTTTTTTTGTTTAGTTGTTTAAATTTTTTTTTAAAAATTTATGAATAATATTTTGAAGTTTTAAAACTTGTAAAATTGTTTTAAAAATATTATTTCCATTTTATGAAACTTTTTAAATGCATTAAACTTTTGATTTTTTTTATTGTATTGTATTTTAAATATCATTAAATATAAAATTTTTAAAATGTTTTAAAAATGTAAACAAAAAAAAAATTAAAATGACATGAACCGTCTTTCTGGAAGCAAAGTAAGGAAGGTACAAATGAGCAGGACAAGAAGGCATCACCTATCAAGGTTTTAGGCAATTAAAATGTGGTAGAGTAAGTCTATTATCACTGATCCATGTGGTTCCTATGGATCTAATCTAACTATAATTTAGTAAATGTTATTAAAACAAAGTTATAATAAATTATTTGGTCGTTTAATTTTACAAAAGGAAAAGTTAAAATGACTTCTCGTTTAATATCTTGTATTGTCTGTAAAAACACTTCAAAACGGATGAAAAAGTTAACGTTTGTTAACTTTATTGACATAGAAATTCACATATATACCACATCAGTAATTATTTTTAGGGTAAACTATAAAAATAGTCACTTTTGTTTGCCTCAGATTACATTTAGTCACTTACGTTATTGTTTTGTTATGAAGTAGTCACTCTGCTGTTAAACTCCGTTACCTCCCTTACGACAATCCTACGTGGCAGTCCAAATAGATTTTAAATGCCAACTTGGATGTCTAATCGGCACAAGAATAAGTTTTTAATTAATTAAAAATTTTAAGTTAATTACACCTTGAATGGGGGAAAAAATCATTCGTCTCATTTTTCTTTTTGTTTTCTTTTTCATTTTGACTATAAAAACTATTCTCATCCTAATTGGACATCTAAGTTGACATTTAAAACCCATTTGAATTGCCACGGAAGATTATTGTTAGGGAGGTAACGGAGTTTAATTGCAAAAGTGTCAAATTCATTTTGACCCAAAAGGGCGGCGGCGACGGCGACTATTTCAGTAATGTATGGATGGCCGATGGCAGAACCTTCAACAAGGAAAATCAGCAAGACTTGGTCCAAGTACCAATTATGGATTTGGGCCATTTATAGGCGGTAGGTCTAAGTGGACTCAATTATGCCACCCACCCACTCTAGTCTACCCATTCATTTATGGCTGTGGTAGAGCTCCATCCAACCTAAGCAATCATTTGCCCACCAAATGTGAATGCCATGCTCATCTAGCCTCTTTTCACTTCCAACTGGCTTAAGTTCTACTATTACTTTCTGTATTTTAATTTAATTAATTTAATTTTTATTTTTTAAATTTGATGAATTTTATTTACCTCTGGTTATATTTTAGTCACTTATGTTTAAAATGTAACGTTTTAGTCACTTATATTATCGTATTGTAATATTTTAGTACTAAGTCATTAACGGTGTAACGGTAATTTAATTTTTTATATTATATATCTTTATCATTTTTAAATGATTAAATCAAATATTTATAATTTTAAGGGGGCCAAAGTGTAATTTTATCTTCACTAATTTATAGTTTTAAAAAATTTAGAGGGCTTAAATAGTATTTTTTCCATTTTAGGGGGCCAGGGCCCATGCCAGTCCCCCTAGATTCACCTCTGGTTACACTGTTAATGGCAATTAATGACTTAGTGGCTAAAATGTTACAACACGATAACGTAAGCGACTAAAACGTAACATTTCAAACATAAGTAACTAAAATGGAACCTAAGGCAAACAAAAGTGACTATTTTGGTAGTTTATAAAATTTTAGTTTTGACCCAAATAATAGAAGTTAAATTCGTTTGGTTAAATTCAATAACTAGTCTATATTCATCAAGTGGATTGTTCTAAGTTTGTATACTTTTCGAATTTTAAAATTCCAGTCTTGACGCAAATGATAGTTATTAGCGAGCAATTTGCAAAAACAAAAAGTTGACACAACATTACAGATATAATAATATGCTTACTGTATCATATTGTAGAAATAGAACTTAATGAATTCAACAATTATTCTACGGTGATAATTGAAATTTTAAAATTTTAAAAAGTACAAAGATTAAAAAAGAACAAATTAAAATATAGAGATTAAATCCATAATTTTCACAAATTACTAAACTAGTAGCAGAATTTTTATTTTATTTTTTGCTATTTCCCTAATACATCATTAACATCTACATATTTGCATGTTGCAGCTCCAATTAAATATATAAATTTTGGTTAATTTTTTTTAACAATTAATAAATTCAATAAAAAAAAAAGAAACTACTCATGGTTGAAAAGGCATAGATTGTGAAGTTTGGCCTTATCCTAATTCTGATTGGTATAATGGGTTGTCATTGAAAATAACCCATCAGCTAATTTTCATGATCACTACTATTTAAGGGTGCTTATGATCATATGATAATGATCCCCCCACATCAACCATAAAATGGTACTTAAACTTCTTTAATTAGTATTTAAACTTTTTTTTATCAGAATCGGTATCTAAATTATTAAACCGTTATCTGTTTTACCCTAACTATTAGTCCCGAATCACAACTTACCACGTAGCTAAAAAAATTAAAAAATTAAAGAAAAACTAGTTTAAAAATCGAAATCATTAATGTTTTTGATTTTATTTTATTTTTGTTTGTTTCAATTAATTCCTTGTCTCAAATTATTTTGTGCGTCAATTTCCTGTCTGGCTGTTTCTCAACTATTTAATGTCTTCGTGTTGTCTGCTATTTGATGTTTACGTAGTATTATATAATTATATATTAAGATGATTAAATTTTAGTTCGTTTGGCGTAGAGGTGTGCATGGGCTGGGTCGGGTTCAACTAAAAATTCAAGCTCGTTTGTTAGGTTTGGGCTCGGCCCGAAAAATAGGCTTAAAGTTTTAGCCAAGCCCGACCTGAATAAAAATACTAAAACTTGGGCCCAACCCGACCCACCCATATTATTTTTTATATTATTTTTATATAATTTTAAAATATATATAATACATCAAAAATACTAAATACATCAAAATAAATATGTATACTTAAATAACACTAAAATAGACGCAGCTTAACAAGCAAATGTCTCTAAAATAATAGCAAAATTAACAAATGTCTTTAAAATAATAACAAAATTAACAATAAATAAGTTTTATACAATATCCAAACAATAACAACAAAATAGTAGCAACATAATAGTAAAATGATCTCAAAATAGGGAGAAAACAACAAGAAAATAATATTTTAAAAAAACAGATTTTTTTATCCTTTAGTGAATTCGGGCCGGACTAGGCCCGAGCAAAAAATGTCTTACTCGAGGCCCAGCCTATTTTTTAAACGGGTCTTTTTTTTTTCCAAGCCCATTTTTCGAGCCTATATTTTTGCCCAAACCCTCCCACATTTCAAGCTGGACGGAGTGGCCCGACCCATGAGCAGATCTAGTTTGGTGTTATTATTGTTGCAACAATCAGGAGGAAAACATGAGTTTAAGTATATTTATACATAAGAAAAAAAATCATAAAAATATAAAACGAGCCAAGCTCGAACCTTGAAGGTTGAAGCTCAAGCTCGACCTATATATTAATCAACTTAATTTTTTTCTCTTAAACTCATTTTTTAATTCTCCTACTATTGTCCAAGTCTGAAAAAGTCTAGTATTCAGTGTGGTTGTTGTTATTTTTGACATTTTAATCTCTATTTAATGTGCATCAATTCTTTTGAACTTGAAATTGTATAGTTCTGACTCTCAAATGCATCCTTCTACTTTACTAAAATTGATAAGTTAGTCCGTTTATTTTAATTTATTCTAATTTAGTCTTTATATTTTATGAAAACTAAAAAGTTAATTCAATTAGGTAACACTGCTAAACATATTCGTTAAATCAATGACGTAAAAATCAACAATTCCATAATTTATATGCAAACAATAAAAAAAATTCTACTATTTACATGCAACAAATATACAAATATTAATTGTTTAAGTTTATTTTATTAAATTAAAATATTTAATATTAAAAAAGTGTTGAAAATTGATATTTAATGGCTTTTTATATGAGATAAAAAATAGATAATTAAGTTATGCCTCGTTTGATTATTAGTGTAATAAATATATAAGGAATAAGTTTATTTGTTACATATGTATTACAATAGTTAGACAAAAAAATAAAGATAAGTTAGTACAAATTTAAACTTTAAATGTGTAAAAATTATTGTAAAAATAAACGAAAAATTTTCCTTCTCTTTGTTAAAAATAAGTCATAAGTGTGACTAAATATTACCAACTGAATTAGTTTCTTGCTAACCCATATACTAAAACATACATAAATATTAATACTCCTGATTGTTGATTTAGCCATCTATGCCGGCTAATGAAGACCATAGATTTTGGCCAAATCAAACTATTGTTTCATGCCTATAAGGTAACGTTTGGTGCTTTCCCATGTTATAATTCCAATAGAATGTGACTGTCGAGAAAGTTAATTTACAGCGTTTGGTATATATTAGAATGTATTGATTAAAATTCTAGGAAAGTTGCACGTTTGGTTCACTAAGTACTCTCCTAGGAATGTAATGGTAATTTACGAATTTATGCTTATTAAATAAAAGATAATATTATTGTATTTAATTTTTATAATAAACTTTATTCTTAAAAAATATTTGGATTAAATAGTTAATAATAAATTTTAATTATTTTTTTAATTTATAATGTTAATTGAAAGCAAATTTGTCTTAATAATACACATAAAAAAATTATGTGTATTTTGGAATAAATTTAAGAAGAATGTATATATATAATATTTGCGAAGAATCTATCAAGAGTAATAGAGAAAATCAAATAGTAAGAGTTAGGATAAAGGAAGCGGGCAATAGCTTCTCTCTCTTTCTTTCTTTCTTTTTTTTATGTTTATCGACAAACCAATACCATAAATCAATATAAAATAGGGTTAATTTTGCATCAATATTATTTTAACTTTCCAATCTACATGGAAAAGTTTTCTTCCCACATTTTATCATGGAAATCATATTGCCATGTTCATAGGAAGGTTAAATTCTAAGTAAATAAAAATTGACATTCAATTTATTAAATTTCCAAGAAAGTGACTACTTTCCATCATACCAAACGTCACCTAAGATCGGCTTTCAAAAAAGGAAGAAGATCAGGTTAAATTGTAAATTTTATCAATGTATTTTATAAAAGTTAAAGAATTAGTGTATCTACATTAATTAATTAATTAATTAATTACAATTTGATGTGTGTACTCACAATAGAACTAATTTCCTAATTTTTATAAAGTAGAAAGATAAAATTCAGAATTTTTTTTGGGGATAAATGGGAGTAAAAGCCAGAGAAGGCTTTTTCCTAGAGAACCCAGAGGAAGTTCAAATATAGAAAAGGGAAATTTAGGAATTTGCATTTATGTGTGGATCTGCAATCCTACCTAATTCACTCCTTTTCTTTGCTTTCTTATCAGAAAGGTCACTTCAATACACATGATTTTGTTTCTTATTTATATTCATGTCTTTCGCAAATGCTTTGGAATTTGCAATGAGAAAAGCCAGCACATGAACCAATTATAGTGTATCACATCAACAACAATGATTCATCCAAATAACTACAAACAACATTAATTCACTTAAACTCAACTCAAACCCATACTTGTGAGATTTTAACATGAAATTCCAAAGTTTCTCAAGCCAAAACCTCGGAATTTGATATATTTTATTGGTAGAAACAGCAGTCACCAATCGGATCCTGTGTAGAGGATAAAGGGTATGAGAGCTGCGGGCAGACAAAGCATGCGCGTTTCAGTTTGTAAGGCTAGGAGCAAGTATCGACCAATGCAGTTGGCAAGGCACATGGTAGACCCATTAACGACCTCTCTCTGTACTTTTACCATTATCTTCAAAATTTTGGGCACCAACATTTCAGGATTTTCAAGTACTGCAATGAAATAATACATTTATGAAAATGATGGATACAAGTCACTATCATAAACCCAGTTTCAACCAAGGAGGTTAAGGAGACGAGAACAAGAAGGAACTAGGCTTCTGCATCACTCTATTTAGGGCGGTAACTGTTACATTGAAGACTTTGGGAGGCTGCCAATTGGTTGGACCACAACACCAGAAATCAACAAACCATTCAATATGGACACATTCGTCCCCTTCCATATCTAAGAACCATTCATTCCTCCGAGTGATAGAGCCAACATGTACTAATGCAACAAAATTTCAAAGTATCTACGTCGTCATACGATGAATTGGTTATGGACAACACTAAGGACAATGCACAAGTTAGAAGATTAAATCTTTCTGCCATAAATCCAGGAATGAAGGATGAGATATCATGCAACTAGTGTAGAAAAAAGGGTTCAAGTTTATACGTGGCAAGTAAAATTCAAGAAGCTGCTAAAAATGGCCAGGTGAATTGTGTACAAACTGTTGGATCTACACAAAAAAAAAGAAGAAAAAAGAATCTAATGCATGATTGGTATTCAAATAAGAACAGGTGTGTGTGGATGCAAAGGAAAACAACTTACAAGTTATTGGATGAAACAAAGAGAACATCTCATAAACATAAGCTCCCAACGTTTTTATTAACAGCGGCAGCTAACCGTTAAACCAGAGATTAAAACTCTGATGAGGGACAATAATTTACAAGATCAGATTGCTGATACGCGGAAGTGGTGACCGGGTGTTGGAAACAGAATTTACAGATGATGCACTTGGCGATATTGCATCAAGTGATATCTTCATGCAGTATGAGTAATATTAATAGCCCTTCTTAGTCTTTCGAGAATTCCATTAGCCTTTCTCTTGGATCTCGAAGTTCCATCTTGAGCAAGCTTAGATATTGTTCCGTAGCTAATCTCTTCTTCCTTTAGTGCCTTCCACTTGGTTCGATCATTAAGACAGACGGTGTGCAGGATTGCGATGCAATTTTCCTTATTCCGTTCACAATTGCTCTCCCTGACAATACGAAGCAAGCAAGGAACTGCTCCAAGCTCCCCCATTTCCTCAATAGCCCTTTGATGGGTCGAAAGCATTGCAAGGATAGCCAATAATTCATCTACATGCACACCATCCACAATCTTTTTTAAAATGACACTTACTGCACCATCCCTCACAGCTCTTGCCTTATTCTCATGGATAATGCATAGGTTAAATATTGCAGAAGCAACATCTTTCATTGTCAACGGATGACCCTCGTCTAGAAGGTCAATGAGAGGTTTTAAGACACCAGATTTACCAATAAGAACCTTGTTAGAATCAAGTGCCGATAGAGTGAAAAGGGTCGCAGCTGCATTGCTCCTTGTTTCAATAGTTCCAGATCTCAGTGCTTCCATAAGAAGGGGAACAACCATTGGTGTTTCAGCAACAAGCTTCTTATTGCTGTCATGGATCGAAAGGTTCAAGAGTGTCGTAATCACATCTTCCTGGAGATCAGGGTGAACACCACTCTGAGAGTTGCATCTAGTGAGCGGGGTGAGCAGTTGAGTAATGGCATCAACGGATTCACCGAAAAGAGCTCGGAATGAAGGCACCTTTTTTGTCAACAAACGAAGCTCCTTTGCTGCTTCCTTCTGTTCAGGCACTGCAGCGGACAACTTGTCGAGCAAAGAAAAGAAACGGTCACACTCTGCTTCCGTGATGCCCTCCTCCCTACCACACTGTACAGGGTTCGGCAGTTCTATCCCCTGACTCTTACACCACTGCGATATCATCTCCCTGATCAGGTGATTGGGAGTGAGAATCGTGTGAGAAAGAACTTGTTGGGTTCTAGGGCAAGTCCTATTGCCCGCATTCAGCCATTTCTGGATAAAGGGTCTGTCATATGTCTGCAAATCCAAATGAAACCAAATCAAGAACCAAGCTCCACAAAGAGTCAATAAATCCATTTTTAACATAAACTAGAACAAACAATCCAAGTGGTGAACTTGAATCCTCAGTATATTATACAAGCAAATTCATGCATTCCCAGAATTCAAGTCTCTAAAACAGAAAGATCGAGCAATAACATTCGCCATATTGAAATATTGTACAGTAAATATATATTGAGAAAAAAAGGGATTGAAATCTTCAGATAGTAGTATTTCTAAATCTTCAAGTTCAGCTAATTAATCTGAATCACGCGTAAGTGGCCATGAAGTTCTTATTGTAACCGGAAATGCAGACAAGAAAAATATACAAAGAATGTCAACCTAAAAATCATTTTCATGCACCCGCATTTTCTTATCACCAAACAGTGAAACAAACTAACCACCTTCATCAAGAAAAGACCCAAAAATGAAATCTCAAAGCATCGCTTTCTTTTCCTTTCAATCTTGAAGAAACCAATCCAAAAGCAAAGGTCATTCATTACCTGACCAGAAGCTAAAATAACAGGATCTCTCATAAGCTGGTTAGAAAGAGGACATTTGAACTCTTCAGGACAGGGCACCGCTTCACGTAACTTAAAGGTGGCCGGCGAGGATCGTTTATTGAACATAATAAGGCCTCTCAAAGCACAAAGAGCATCTTTAGCTCGATCGATGGCATGGATGCTGTAATCATCGTCGTCGACGATAGTCCTAACCAGTCTCTGCAATTCTTTCTTCAGTTCCACTGCCTTCGCTCTCACCGTTGGATCCGAACTCAACACCCCCGTTTTCGCCATCCCACCCAATCAAAAAGGAATCAAAGACGTTAAACAAATTTATCAATGGAGAAAAGAACAGAGAATGAGGATACTCTGTTTCATTTTTCTCTATTCTGAACTGCGGATATTTTATTAAAAAGGAAAAAAACAAACGACAATTTAATACTTTTCTGCTATCTTCTTCTTCCTGTTACTGCTCACCGCACTCCATTTTTATTTATTTACTTATTTTGTTTTCTATTAATAATTGTTTTATCTTTTTATTTTCATTTTAACTTTTTTCCTTAGCAATGTGGGAGGTTTCTTCGCCGCTTCAATGCGTTTCTGTCCACCTTTGCGTTTAATTGGGATTTCGCCACGTAAGACTCTGGTTTTATTTCGCGGGTTATTTTACTTCTATTTTTCCCTTCAAAATTAGTACATAAATTTCTATTTGATTGTCTCCTCAATTTTATTACGATTTTATTGAATCAACAAAAATTAAACACGTGTTTTTATTCTTTAATTTTAATTTCTTAAATATATTTAATGGTGCTTTTATATATATATGTATTTATGTTATTTTTCATATTTCTATATTTATATATTTAAAAACGAGAATTAACAATTTTATAATTTATATGAAAAAATTAGTAAAAAAGAATGAACGTTTCTATAATTTATATAATAAATTAGCAATAACCTATAGTTTGTGTTTACCAAGAAATTATGGACCAACTTCTTAGTTTTTATAAAATATGAGCACGGAATCTCTATTCGAATAGTGACAAGTTTGAACTCAACTCAAAATTCAAGGCTCAATACTCATTCGAGCTTGATAGAATATTAATTTATAAACTCGAGCGTGATTCAAAACTTAATCGGATTACTATAGCTTGAGCTCAATCAAGTTCATTTATCAAATTTCGTACACAAAATTGAACTCGATTAAGCTCCTTGGTATTCAAGCTTGAATCCATTCCTACTTAAGCCCTTCCTATATAATAAGGGTAAAAATGTAATGTTATAGTGTTAGAGATTGTATGACTCGAATCCCACTACATATTCCCGTTAAGCACAAAACGGACCATACGTCATAAGTTGAGTCCGTATAGATCCATACTTCTTCTATTTGACTTTGATTAGAACAATGTTTTTCGACCCTTAAATAGATATACTCGAAACTTCTATTGTGTTATTTCTTTTTCAACATTAGTGAATTTCTCCTCCTCTGCACATAATTTTTTTTCTGAAAAGATTTCTACGTAAAATCTGTATGTTCTTATTTTTTTTTCCTTTTTCTTGTTGCTTTGCAATCATTCTATCGTCATTATCGACGTTTATTATAACGCGTAGTATAAATTATACTAAAATCAAAAGTTTAATTAAGTTTGTAAGTCATTCGAATCAAGTATTACGTTGTCAGTTCAAAGTTACTCAAGTTCAACTCAATAAATATTGAATCAAATTCAATTTTTTTTAATTGATCTCAAATAGCTTATGACATGCGAGGATCAGTATCTTATTTAAAATCAAAATTTGAGAAATTTAATATAGACACCTCTCTCTAATTTATTTTTTCTTTATTTGAACTTGATTCATGGAATGTTTAGCCATCCTAATTTTGAAAATTGTTGAACATGTAAGAATAATTACATTGTAACCAATTTGGTCTTAAAGAAAACATGGTTTTGGACATTTAAGATGAGTATAGTATAAAATATACCACGTGTGGAACCAAATTAATTTTTAGAAAAATTATGTACTCCATAATGCATGAAGGACCCACATGCTCCAACATGCATACAGCTGGCAACACGCTTGCCTTATATTTTTATTAAATATATATCATTTAAATTTTTTGAATATAAAGTGAAATAATTCCAATAATAATTTATAATTTCTTTTTAATCATTTTTAAATATTTTTCCTTTTTAATTATGGGGCGAGTCACTTGTTTAGACCTGCTTAAAATATAAGAGGGTTTAGATAAAAATATAAACTTCAAAAATAAGTTTGAATAAAAAATAAGACTTGCTTTCTAAACGAGCTAGGCCTTGGTAGGATTTTTTTTGGTTCGAGCTTGATCCAACCTGAACTTTCTATTTTGTTGTTATTTTCTTGTCATTTCGTTATTATATTGCTTACTAAGTTGAAACTATATCAGTCTTATTTAAATACAAATATATTTTTAATATTTTTAGTGCATTTGATTTATTATATTTTTTAAAATTTATTTTGATATAAAAAGGTAGTTTAAAAAAATTTCATATAATCGATGCGGGCCAAGATTTAACATTTTTAATTCGAGTTAGACTTAGACAAAATTTTAGCTCTATTTTTAAATCAAATTGAGTTAAAATTTAAAAAATAAATCTAAAATTTTATATCGATTTGACCTAAACCCGATCCTGCCAATAAAATTTAAAACCTAAAATTTTAATGGTTTGGTTGGAAGCGTGGCATAAGTTGACATCAGTCTAGTACAAGTAGATGAAATGAAAGGTATAACACGTGGCACACAGTGGCAAGAGATGGCGGTACATGTCAGACCAGGTAAGAAATTATGGCGAGGGGTTGAGGGAAGTATAAGCTGAACTGGAGAACACCAATAATAGGTAGACCCAACCAATTACTTATAGGACTTTGGGTCAAAGTCAAGATCCATAGTTTTCTCAACAGAAATCGCGGCTGATCTCGGGTTTAGGGTCTCCTCAAATCCCAAGGAAGGAACATCTGCATCGCTAAAAATGTATTTCTAGGATTAATAGACTAATATTCTATTAAATATAATTTATTTAAATGAAAATAAAATAAAATGGTAATTAAATTAGAGTTTTGCTAACATGTGTTGCTATTATAGAACTCAATACGCGTTGGTTTTAACACATTACTACTATTAAGTTAAAATTATGTATTAATCACGTTTTATTATATATATGTCATCTCTAGATGTGATCATGGTGGTCGGGTCATGTTGTAACAAAATTTCAAATCCATTTCATATGTTTGGGTTCAGTTCGGTCCGAAAAATAGATTTAAGATTTTGTTCAAGTCCGGTCTAGTTAGTCCACCCATATTAAATTTGTTTTAGATTTTTTTATATAAAAATAAATTTAAAATATATAAAACATTAAACACACTAAAAACATTAAAATAAATGTTTTTCAATAAATTAAAAATAAATTTATAAAATAAGCGCAACTTAACAAGCAAATATATCTAAAATGATAGCAAAATTAACAATAAAATAAGAGTTATACAATATCTAAATAATAACAATAAAATAGTAGCAATATAACAATGAAATGACATTAAAATCATAGGAAAACAACATTTTTTTTTTTACAAATTCGGGTCGAGCTTGGGTCAAAAAAGTTTACTTGAAAACGAGCCTTATTTTTTGCCCAAACCTATTTTTCAAGTTTATATTTTTACTTAAACCCTTTTATTTTCCGAGTGGATCGAGAAATTTAATCATCTCACTAATACGACTAAATATTAATTTATTGAAAATTTAAATAGTAAACAAAAAAATTAGGTGGAGGAATCTTGGGGAGCAGTGAAGATGAAAGTCAAATCCCATTAAGTTTAAGGAGAAAAGACATGTGGCTTGATACAATTAACCCCCAAATCTCTCACATTTTTTGTATTTCTTCATAGTCATGTAAAGTTGAGATTCTTAATTAAATGCTGTAAAAATGGTACAAGGGAATTAGGCAATGTTTATTAAAATAATGGAAACACAGTTGCTTGATTAACATCAAAAAAATAGTTGGAATAAATTAGATCCAAATAAATGATTTATTTCTGAATGGATCACATTTAATATAAGTTAATGATTAGGTGTTTGAATCATTAAACAGTCTTTTAATATATAGTTTTTATGGGATCATGTACTAGAGAGTATCTTTGAAATTAATGATACATCATGTGAAAGAAGAATGAAAGTAACATCATCCTCAAATAATTATCGTTTAACTTGATTGACATTAGTTTTGTTGCCGATACAAGAGAACGTAGGTTCAAATACGTTGAAGCACATCATCTTATTATTTATGAGTTAGAGAGAGTCTATGGGTAGTTCAAAGAATATATATATTATCGTTTAACGATTACATGCTTTTTAGAACGATTTTTAATTGCCTATTTTCAAATATAATTATTGTGCAGGTAAAGAGTATTCTCATCAAATTTTTATGTTAAGTGGAATTAGACTTTTAAAACAAAATAAACATTCTCAATATTATTAACTTTTTTGGCATTTTACATGTCCGTTTCATAGTTCATATTTGGGGTTTATAGTTATCTCTTTCAACAAATTCTCAACGAAGTTTTTCATGTCTATAAGATTTGGATCCAAAATTTTATTTAAGGGACATTAAATTTTGGGTAAACTATAGTAGTAGTCATTCAATTACAAGTAAATTTCTTTTTTGATCGTCCAAGTATATGAAAAATTACAAAATAATCACTCAACTATTTATTTTTGTCTTTTTTGGGTAGCTTTTAGGCTTTGCTTGGTTGAGGGGAAAGAAAATTGGAACGATGAAAATTTGAAGGGGTAGAAAACTAGAATGATGGAGAATATAATTTGTCTTTTCATATGTGTGCTCGATAGAAATTAGAAAAGATGAAAAAACGAAAAGAAAAAGTAGTTTTCTTTCTCTCCATTACTTAGTAGAGTTAAAAAACAAAAGGAGAGGAAATAAAACATTTGAAAAATGCATAGTTTTCAACTAACATGTACGTCTCTCTTATTTTTTCTCCTTTCATCATTCCAATTTGAAAAAAAAAGTATTTTTTTTATACATCAGGATGAAAAATAGTCGTCTTTCCTTTCACTTTTCTTCTAACTAAGCACACTCAGAATTTATTTTCTTTCTACTTTTCTACTCTTTTTTCCTATCATTTCACTTTTTCACTCAACCAAGCGCACTCTTAAAATTGACATAATAACAACTTCAACCCTCGATTTTATATATTGTGTCAATTTAGTCTTAATTTACTTAAATCTTTTAACTTGTAAATCCAACACGCAGGTAATAGCCGTGAAGTGGGTAAAAGGTGTCATTGTTTGGAGGTTTCAATTTGAAGTCCAAGACATGTGAGTGATGGGAATCTTTTGTTTGCCTTGAATTGAGGAGAAAGATACATAGTGTTAGCTTGTTTTATAGCTTTATTGAGATGGATGGATGGATGGATGGCATGAGTTTAGTGGATAAAATGAAGTTTGGAGTTTAGCTTTCTGAATGGGATGCAATAATTTCCATGTGTTCATAACCCTAAGCCCCATCAGGCAGGGACAACTATCATTGCGCCACTCATATACAAACTTGTGAAGAGAATATATAGTCCCCTATATGTGTGCGTTAGTTTTCAACTCATCTTTCCCCTAAGATTGTGGTGTTTGTTTGTGTGATGAGAGAAAAAGAATGGAGCTTTGGGAGTTCTAGTGTTTAATCGAATTGAGTAAAAGAATTGTGTTAATTGAGTTGGTGATTTTTATTTTATTATTCTAATTCGATTTGAAATTTTTTCAAATCGAGTTAAGTGAAATTGTTCGAGCTAAATTTAAAAATTAAACATGTCAAATTAAAATCTTATTACAATATAGCTAATTTCATGTTATAGCACATAAATTTGAAACTGTAGATATTTGAATTTTTAAAAAGAAAAAATAAGATACTTTTGTATAATAAACTTGAATAGTTAATTAATAAGTCCCAACATTATTATTTTAGAAAATTTTTAAACTTTTAACTTTATATATTCTTTGGATTTTCTAAAGTTTTTAAAAATTATAAATTTTGGATTTTTTATAATTATTTTGAACTTTTTTTTTGTAATTTTTGTTGAGAGAGATCAATTTGTTCATTTTCAAAACTAACAGGATCAAAAGGGTATTTACACCAATATGTTATTCGAATTGTAAAATTCAATTCGACTCAAACTCGAATTACTTATTCGAGTTGACTCGGAAAAATCAAATAGTTCGATTCGATTAACTAGAAATTCAATTTTTTTTCTAATTTTTTCGAATCTAACTGAGTTTTGTTCATCCCTGCTGCTAGCTGCATAAATACTAGGGGTGAGCAAAACTCGATTTGATTAGAAAAAATCAATTTTTTTCGATTTTCGAGTTAATCGAATCGAGTTATTTGAGTTATTCGTATTATTCGAGTTATTATTCGAGTTAACTCGAATAACTCGATTTGAATTTTGAGTTTGAGTCGAGTTGAATTTCACAATTCGAATAACAGATTAGTGTAAATACCCTTTTGGTCCTTGTCAACTTTGAAAATAAGTAAATTGGTCTCTCACACAACAAAAATTACAAAAACAATTAAAATAATTTTCAAAAATTCAAAATATTTATAAAAAAATCAAAATTTATATTTTTAAAAATTCTAAAATTTTTTAAAAAAATTGAAATTTTAAATTTTTTCTAAAATAATAATTTCGAAACCTAATTAACGATTCAAACTTATCATACTCAAGTATCTTTTTTTTACATTTTTTTCTTTGAATTTTTTTTCAAATATATATGATTTTAAATTTATGTGCTCTAACATAAAATTAGTTATATTGTAACGACATTTTTATTTGATATATTTAATTTTTTTAATTTAACTCGAACAATTTCACTTGATTCGACTCAACTTGAATATCATTTCACTTGACTCAATTCGAAAAATTTTTAAATTGAGTTAGAATGATAAAATAGAACTCATGAACTCGATTAACTCAAAATTTTTTATCCAATTCGATCGAACGCAGAACCTAACAAATAATTACACAATCACTTCATCCATGGAAATGGGTGGGTTTAATAGGTTTTGTTTTAATGGGTCGTTATATATGAGGATGGGGGCATTACGTGAAGGTGTTGAAATCCAAATGTAGATTGTAGAGGATGTGATCATGTAATCTTCCCTATTTGGATAATTACCTCTCTAACTTCGTTCTAAAAATCCATTAAGGCCCATTGGTGAGTGCTGTTCTTAATTATTATTATTATTAAGCTTGTTGTTAATCTTGACCCAAATTTAGTGCTTCATCAAAACTGGGCTACGAAACCCTAAACTATAATTATTATAAACCAAAACTCAGCAGTCATTACATTTAAGTATTGACCCAACTCGAAGCCCAAAAAGGAAAGTTGAGATCTGATCAGGGGAACTTCTTATCCCGCAATGCGTGGCGTGCGTTAGGAATATATATTGGTCAATTTTGGGATCTTGCCCTCCCAATTCCCATTGCTTTAAAGCAAATATGGATCAGCCACACCAACTTAAAAAAGCAAATAGCATTCGCACTAGTTTTTTTTGGAAAGTTGGTGACTTTTCGTCAACTTCTTAACCAGTTTTTGTTTTGAGAGTATTTTAGAATAATAAATGATTTCACTTGCCGATTTAGACTCGTTTTGTCTTAAATTTTATATGTTTTTTTTGTTTGTTTTTCCATTATTTAATAAGTCTTTAGTTTTAGAAGTAGCACGTTTTTTAGTCTTGCTTATACATTTAATAGTAGTTTTATAGATGATTTTAAGGATGATTGTATTATCATCCTCTCTAGTTTGGTAAATGCTCGATTCTTTTGCTGATTTTTGCTCGTCGCTTTGGACCATCCGAGACCAATTTCCTTATCATATTATGTGCTTGCAACCATTCCAAATATGTCGTGCTTGAGTTGTGGCATAGCCAATTGTCAACGTGTCATAATATTTTATTGATGTTGAGACCAAAATCTTTGTTATGTTGATAGAACTTATCCTTCACCATAAAAAAGAAAAACAAATAACATTCGCAGTGATTAAGGTTTTTCATTTCACATTATAATGATTTATATCATTGTCTCCCTTAATTTGTACACATTTTATCTTCGAAAGCTGCTGACTGCATCCCCTCTCCCCTCTCCCCCTCTTCTTCTTCTTTTTTTGGTAATAAATCTGGGTTTGGCCCTCTAAATATATGCAGTAAAGACATTAACTAGTTGGAACTTCCCATATATATCAACTTGAGCTGACCACCTTTTTGTGGATGGTGCATATAGTAGAATAGAGGGATATAATTAATTTATAAAGTGTTGGCAAAATAATCGAAAACAAAAAAGTTGGAAGTAGAGATAGCAGCTGAATGTGATAGGACTGTGGGAGTTGCCTGGTCAGCCATGCCACAAGACCACCATTTAATGGAGTAGTAGTAGTTGAATTTTGACCACCTTTATTATTTCACACATCCTGCATGAATACCTATTAATTGAATATAAAAAAATAATTAATTTACAAAAATTTCGGCAAAAAAAATCATTTTACAAACTAACAAATGCATCTTTTAATGTATTTTTTTAAGTACTACATTTTAATGTTACCATTTTAATCAAAGCATCATATATCTATATGTAAATTTTTTTATAAATATATTTATAAACTAACAATTGAAGATATTGTCTCAGACTTGGGTTTTGTCTCCTGACGTTACGGAGAGCCCTATTGTAATAGCCCGATTTTAGGCTTAGTCGGAACAGTGGTTTCGGGACCACAAATCCGACGAAAAAAAAATGTAATGGCTTGAATTTTCAGAGGTGTCGGAACGGTGATTCGAGATCACTAAATTCGACAAATGGGTAGAAAATATTATTAATTTAGTAAGTATAAGTTAAATATGAAGTTAGGAAAATTTTTGAAATAGTGAATAGTGCACTAGAAATAAATATTAAAATAATTAGAATCGAAATGAGGTATCAAGACCTCGGGGATTTTAAACTGAGCCATAAATATTTTTATAAATATTTATGGAGTGTTAAAAAGTTAGTATTAAAGTTTCGTTAAGAAATTTTAAAGTTCCGATAATTAATTGAACAAAAAAGACTAAATTGTAACAAATGCAAAATTTTGGGAAATGATTAAATAGCTTAAATGATAAAAGGAAGAGGGCTTAAAAAGCAAATAGACCCAAGGTCTATTTGGGCTGGACGGCAGAGGCATGAAATCAGCAAGAAAGTAAGGAGAATTAAGGGCAAAATTGGAAAATTGCAAAATTTGCTTAATAAAGTTAGGACCCAAGTGGAATTATCGAGATTTCTCTTCATTTTTCTGAATTCTCATCAGCTAAAACACCATGGAAGGGCTTCTTCAAGCTGGTTCTTCATATTTTTATTACAAGTAAGTTCAATTATTGACTATTTCTTGAAATTTTTGTATTTTTATGACTTTTACAACTAGGCCCACTTGTTAAATTCATTAGTTTTTGATTTTATGAAAGAAGTTGAAAGTTGATATGAATATGTGCTGGAAGTATATGATGATTTAGCATGAAATTAGAGCTTTAAATTGTTCATATGCTGATTTTATTGAAAGAATTGAATAGAAAGTGAATGTTTGGGACCTAATAGTAAAAGAGTTTGAAGATAGAGTTATATGTGGAAATTCTGAATTTCAATAGTTGTGTAACAACTTATAATGTCTAGTAAAGTACTAATTGAGAAAATTAGATTAATTGAGGGGTTAATTGAGAAAGGACCGAATTGTATAAACTGTGAAATTTGGGGCAAAATGGAAATCAACATTTTGCACTAAAGCAGTTTTGGACAGCAGCAGTAGTGTAACTTTGAAAAATCACCAAAAATTGTAGAGATTGAATTAGAGGATGAATAAAATATGAAATTAAAGCTTATTGAGTCTAGTTTCTTATAAAAGAAATGATGTGAGCATTGGAATTGTAAATCATGAGATATAATAGATTTTGTGAGACAAGGTCAGAATGAATTCGGGTTCCCCTGTTCTGACTTTGGAAAATCATTAAAAATTGTACAGAAATGATTATGAGTTATAATTTATATGGTTAGAATCCTTAATGAGTCTATTTTTAGAAGAAACAAGCTAAAACATCATCCAAATTTTGTACAATGAGATAATTAATTTTTAGTGAAGAGTGGTCGGAACTGTCAGACAGCGAAACAGGGGAAACTTTAAAGAATAAACTGTACTATTTGGCTAAACCAAAAATTATGAAAATTTTATGGTATGAAGATATGTGAGTCTAGTTTCAGGGAAAATTAACGGATCTTAATTTGGAGCTCTGTAGCTCCGGATAAAAATAATTTAGTGACTCTGACTCGGATAAACAGCTTTGAATATACATGTTAGTGAATATTGAAATTATGGTTAATGTTGTTTAAGTGTGTTATACACATTAAGGATGTGGAATGGAGAGGAGGAGGAGGAAAATTGGGAAATATATGAATGATTCGTGTATAAATGGTCATATGTTTGATTATAACTCATAAACGATGAAATATGAATGATGCTTATTTTTGTGCATTATTGGTCATGGTTTAAGCTCATGTGTGAAAATAAAGTTTCATAGTATGTGTGTATGGTATATTCAGTATATGATTTGGCATGAAATAATACCATGAATGGTTTATGAATTAACACATGTTGGTAAGCCTGATATATGAATAAATGATCAAATTGAGCGGAACGCCGGATTTGAGTACTTCTGATCAAGTGATAAAGTGATAAGTGGTAGCTTTAGCTACACTTATCTGATCAAGTGACAAGTGGAAAGTGATAAGTAATAGCTTCGGCTATACTTATCTGATCAAGTGATAAAGTGATAAGTGATAGCTTCGGCTATACTTATCTGATCAAGTGACAAAGTGATAAGTGATAGCTTCAGCTACACTTATCTGATCAAGTGACAAGTGGAAAGTGATAAGTGATAGCTTCGGCTACACTTATCTGATCAAGTGACAAGTGAAAAGTGATAAGTGATAGCTTCGGCTATACTTATCTGATCAAGAGACAAAGTGATAAGTGGCTACACTTATCTGATCAAGAAACAAAGTGATAGGTGGCTACACTTATCTGATCAGGGACAAGTGATAAGTGATCATACGTAAGACCATAGTTATACTATGGCAAAGTGAAAGTGAAGTACTCAATTTTCCGTGACCGTTCCCTAATTTGATTAAGGATGGTAAGTGACAAATGGGCCCAAAAGAATTAAAGTAAATGGATAAGTGGTAGTGTATTTATATCAGGACGATGTTGTTATTCAAACTAAAGTGATATTTTCATTGCTAAATTGAGAATTTCATAAATGTGTTATTGAATGGTATAATCAATAAACATTGAGTTAAATGGTAAATACGTATTAGTTTTGAATTTGATGTCATTGAATTGTACGTGAATTAAATGGAAATTTCTAGTGATTGAATTTAAATTATGAGCATGAGAAATTGCGAATTGAATGAAATGGAAATGAAGCATTAAATTGCATGAGTATGTATCGGGTCTCGCAGGCCCTAATTATTATGATTATAATATTTTGAGGATATATTGTGAAAAGTTATAGAAACATGTTAATTATTTTTGAAAGTTTTAATTTTGATGAAATTTTATAACTCGGCTAAATACGTTTACAAGTGTATGTGTTTTGGTAATGCCTCGTACCCTATTCCGGTGTTGGATACGGGTAAGGGGTGTTACATTTAGTGGTATCAGAGCCAGGTTTAGTCGGTTCTCGGACCAAACGTAGCATATGTGAGCCTAGCTATATATGCCACGTTATTACTCTTGATGATGTGATATCTCCGGGTTCTAACGAAATTGCTTTGTTAAGACAGAGATGATTTTCAATCGAGCTATTTTCGATAATGCTAAAAATGATATTGAGATAAATGAAATATGCTCACGTTATGTTGGAATTTGGAAAGGTAAGTATAAAAATTTGTGATATGGATGTGTTCATGTATGAAAAGAGATGACTATAAGTTAAAAAAAAGTTTATGTTGTGATAAGCTCATCCAAGTATGTTGGTGATTATATAATGCTATGTGCTCAACATATTTGATTAAGTGAATATGATAAGCAAATTTACTTAAATAGATGGAACGTGTGTATGTACATCTGCTTGAATAAGTGAAATTAGTATGTTCATATGATAGAATCTTATGTTTAATTGTTAAATTAAAGATAATAAGATATTTTGTTTTATGTCTAAACCATGAATATTATAATAGTATGAAAAATTGAATTGGAAGTCAAATTGAGTAGAACGCAGGAATGAGTACTTTCGTTCAGTGATATGTGATGAATTGACGGAAAAGACCATGGTTTGACCATGGCAACATGTGAACATGTGATTATGTGATTCCGTGTAAGACCATAGCTGGGCTATGGCATCGGTAAGTGATATGTGATTTCGTGTAAGACCATAGCTGGGCTATGGCATCGGTATGTGATTTGTGATTACGTGTAAGACCATAGTTGGACTATGGCATTGAGAAAACGAAGTACTCAATTCCGTAAGACGTTCTCTAATTTGGCAAATGTCGGTAAGTAAAATAGAAGCCAAGTATTGGAATTTAATTAGATATTAACATTGAACTTGAGTAAGTAAATTCGTTGTGTGAAATTGTGAGTGACAGAAAACATTTGTAATAAATAGATGTGTTAATTTGCTTGGAATGAATTACGTGGTTTTGATGGTATTACATTGATGATGAATACAAAATCATATATATATATATGTATCTATGAGGGCAAGTTGAAAGATTTATGACTTCACCATCACCCCCTTATCAGTATTGTTCTATGACGAAAATTATCTTGATGAGACAGATATGTTTTTCAACTGAGTTAATTCTAATAGTATAGAAATAAATACTAAAATGTTTGAGTGAAAATGTATTGATTATGAGTTGAAACTCATAAAAGTATGGATCAAAGAATAAAACATTTTTTTTATTGATGAATGTTATAATTATACAAGCATATGAGTTATGATATTTGGATTATGATGCTATATAGAAATTTTGATTGTGAATTAGTGATTTGAGTTAGAATTTTGTGTTGAGAACAAAAGTGATTAAAAGCAAATGTTTATTAAATGCTTTGAGAATGTGAACTTAGTAATGAATTGGCTATTTGTGATGGTATGTGTTATGCGCATTTATGTGTAAGATAAATTTGAGGCTTTACTACACTCACCCCCATATTAGTAAAATGTTACAATGAAATTTGTGAGATTTTGGTTGAATAAGCTTACGAGTGTAGTGTTACAAAAGTTCGTGTACGGAAGAATAATAATGTGGTCGGAAAAGTGAATGAATTAGAAAATGAGGACAATATAAAAAGAGAGAAATATTTGATAGTTCTGAAAACTACTCAGATTATCAAAATGGATATCATTCTATATGGATTGTAATTTTTCGATACTTTGTGTAGCTTCAGATGCTGAAATATTGCTATCCTGATTTTCTTATGAATCTATGTGATTATCTGTAAAAGATATGAAAATCCAAAATCATGTGCGAATTTGAAATATACTGTGGAAGTAAATCATTAACCTACCATCTGGTAAGATTTTCGGGGACGAAAATCCCTAAAGGGGGGGAGAGTTGTAATAGCCCGATTTTAGGCTTAGTCGGAACAGTGGTTTCGGGACCACAAATCCGACGAAAAAAAAATGTAATGGCTTGAATTTTCAGAGGTGTCGGAACGGTGATTCGAGATCACTAAATTCGACAAATGGGTAGAAAATATTATTAATTTAGTAAGTATAAGTTAAATATGAAGTTAGGAAAATTTTTGAAATAGTGAATAGTGCACTAGAAATAAATATTAAAATAATTAGAATCGAAATGAGGTATCAAGACCTCGGGGATTTTAAACTGAGCCATAAATATTTTTATAAATATTTATGGAGTGTTAAAAAGTTAGTATTAAAGTTTCGTTAAGAAATTTTAAAGTTCCGATAATTAATTGAACAAAAAAGACTAAATTGTAACAAATGCAAAATTTTGGGAAATGATTAAATAGCTTAAATGATAAAAGGAAGAGGGCTTAAAAAGCAAATAGACCCAAGGTCTATTTGGGCTGGACGGCAGAGGCATGAAATCAGCAAGAAAGTAAGGAGAATTAAGGGCAAAATTGGAAAATTGCAAAATTTGCTTAATAAAGTTAGGACCCAAGTGGAATTATCGAGATTTCTCTTCATTTTTCTGAATTCTCATCAGCTAAAACACCATGGAAGGGCTTCTTCAAGCTGGTTCTTCATATTTTTATTACAAGTAAGTTCAATTATTGACTATTTCTTGAAATTTTTGTATTTTTATGACTTTTACAACTAGGCCCACTTGTTAAATTCATTAGTTTTTGATTTTATGAAAGAAGTTGAAAGTTGATATGAATATGTGCTGGAAGTATATGATGATTTAGCATGAAATTAGAGCTTTAAATTGTTCATATGCTGATTTTATTGAAAGAATTGAATAGAAAGTGAATGTTTGGGACCTAATAGTAAAAGAGTTTGAAGATAGAGTTATATGTGGAAATTCTGAATTTCAATAGTTGTGTAACAACTTATAATGTCTAGTAAAGTACTAATTGAGAAAATTAGATTAATTGAGGGGTTAATTGAGAAAGGACCGAATTGTATAAACTGTGAAATTTGGGGCAAAATGGAAATCAACATTTTGCACTAAAGCAGTTTTGGACAGCAGCAGTAGTGTAACTTTGAAAAATCACCAAAAATTGTAGAGATCGAATTAGAGGATGAATAAAATATGAAATTAAAGCTTATTGAGTCTAGTTTCTTATAAAAGAAATGATGTGAGCATTGGAATTGTAAATCATGAGATATAATAGATTTTGTGAGACAAGGTCAGAATGAATTCGGGTTCCCCTGTTCTGACTTTGGAAAATCATTAAAAATTGTACAGAAATGATTATGAGTTATAATTTATATGGTTAGAATCCTTAATGAGTCTATTTTTAGAAGAAACAAGCTAAAACATCATCCAAATTTTGTACAATGAGATAATTAATTTTTAGTGAAGAGTGGTCGGAACTGTCAGACAGCGAAACAGGGGAAACTTTAAAGAATAAACTGTACTATTTGGCTAAACCAAAAATTATGAAAATTTTATGGTATGAATATATGTGAGTCTAGTTTCAGGGAAAATTAACGGATCTTAATTTGGAGCTCTGTAGCTCCGGATAAAAATAATTTAGTGACTCTGACTCGGATAAACAGCTTTGAATATACATGTTAGTGAATATTGAAATTATGGTTAATGTTGTTTAAGTGTGTTATACACATTAAGGATGTGGAATGGAGAGGAGGAGGAGGAAAATTGGGAAATATATGAATGATTCGTGTATAAATGGTCATATGTTTGATTATAACTCATAAACGATGAAATATGAATGATGCTTATTTTTGTGCATTATTGGTCATGGTTTAAGCTCATGTGTGAAAATAAAGTTTCATAGTATGTGTGTATGGTATATTCAGTATATGATTTGGCATGAAATAATACCATGAATGGTTTATGAATTAACACATGTTGGTAAGCCTGATATATGAATAAATGATCAAATTGAGCGGAACGCCGGATTTGAGTACTTCTGATCAAGTGATAAAGTGATAAGTGGTAGCTTTAGCTACACTTATCTGATCAAGTGACAAGTGGAAAGTGATAAGTAATAGCTTCGGCTATACTTATCTGATCAAGTGATAAAGTGATAAGTGATAGCTTCGGCTATACTTATCTGATCAAGTGACAAAGTGATAAGTGATAGCTTCAGCTACACTTATCTGATCAAGTGACAAGTGGAAAGTGATAAGTGATAGCTTCGGCTACACTTATCTGATCAAGTGACAAGTGAAAAGTGATAAGTGATAGCTTCGGCTATACTTATCTGATCAAGAGACAAAGTGATAAGTGGCTACACTTATCTGATCAAGAAACAAAGTGATAGGTGGCTACACTTATCTGATCAGGGACAAGTGATAAGTGATCATACGTAAGACCATAGTTATACTATGGCAAAGTGAAAGTGAAGTACTCAATTTTCCGTGACCGTTCCCTAATTTGATTAAGGATGGTAAGTGACAAATGGGCCCAAAAGAATTAAAGTAAATGGATAAGTGGTAGTGTATTTATATCAGGACGATGTTGTTATTCAAACTAAAGTGATATTTTCATTGCTAAATTGAGAATTTCATAAATGTGTTATTGAATGGTATAATCAATAAACATTGAGTTAAATGGTAAATACGTATTAGTTTTGAATTTGATGTCATTGAATTGTACGTGAATTAAATGGAAATTTCTAGTGATTGAATTTAAATTATGAGCATGAGAAATTGCGAATTGAATGAAATGGAAATGAAGCATTAAATTGCATGAGTATGTATCGGGTCTCGCAGGCCCTAATTATTATGATTATAATATTTTGAGGATATATTGTGAAAAGTTATAGAAACATGTTAATTATTTTTGAAAGTTTTAATTTTGATGAAATTTTATAACTCGGCTAAATACGTTTACAAGTGTATGTGTTTTGGTAATGCCTCGTACCCTATTCCGGTGTTGGATACGGGTAAGGGGTGTTACACCTATAGATTCACAGAGAGAACACCTCGATTGATAGAAAGAGTATGTAGCTGAAAGTTGTATAGATAATTAATTGTGAACTATGCATGCGTGAATATTTAAACCACGAACCAAGACATCAACTGTTTTTATGATTGAAAAGATAAGAATAATTTTTGTATAGAAAGAATAAATATTGTATCAAGTTACAAGACAGTATACATCTTAACAACTGAATTAATAAGTTTTATGTAATCCTATTTAGGGTGGGTTTGGATAGACGATGCATTTACCTGCGGTTAGTGTGAAAACAACGATGACGATGAGATTAGATACTATAGCAATAATGTAGCATTCACGTAACACTTGGATTTTTAGATGAAGAATGCAAATTTATTGTTATTTATAGTATAAAGTGAGCATAAATGAGAGATCACAAGGGTTGGCAAACACTTGATGCTTCATTTAAATCCAAAAGGAAAAACGCAAGTGTGTTCAAAGAAAGAGACGAATAACCAATATTTAAGCAAATCTATGTGCCGGGTCAGCCATGGAATTTTCCCTTTTCAATTGAATTTATTTCTCATACATTTTCATTTATTCATCAAGTTAAGGTCCCCCCAAAAATTATCAAGTCCCAAAAAAATAAAAATTCTCACAAATACTAAATAGGTTAAAAGGTTAGGTTACATTATTTGTCCAAGTACGAAATCTGATTAATTTTTGAGAAATTTTGGAGAAAAACATCAAGTTCAATGCTGGGTATGGACAAAAAAATTCCGTTTAAAATATTTAGATTAAATGTTTAAATAAGGTTTAATCTTTTAGGGATTGCTCGCGTAAGATTCTAACGTTTCAAAATGCTCAAATACAGGCCTGAAACTTTCAAATATGCTCAAATAAGGGCCTGCCTGAGTTTTTAGATTGCATGCTTGGAATACATTTGTGATATTGAATTAAAAAATAGTGAAAAATTCATTGATATGGCATGGCATGCTTACAATTAAAAGGTCACCCATGGCACAATTGGTCACATAACTTTTTTATACAACAATTTGAAGGGATTAAAGAATAATTACACCAAAGCTTTATTTTTAACTAAAATTAAATAATAATAAAAATACCAAACTCCATCTTCTTCATCAACAACACTCATTATCTTCTACTCCATAAATTTATCTTTCTTTTGAAAATGAATCTTGCAATAACCATCCAAACTTCCATAGTTTAGGTACCGAATTAAAGAATAGAAGCACTTTCCTTCGATTCATGATTTAGATACTCACAGGAATTTATTTCTTTTAATTTACTTTCTAATTAATTCATTTTAAAATGATATCATATTTCAATAAAGAATTAATTCCATGTCATCAAAATTTAATTTAGTCAATGGTTATATAAGTACGTAGTTAGTGATTAAATTGGTACGATGTGTACCGTTAATTGGATTAAATTTAGAGCAATCAAAATAGGAACGACATGAATCATTGACTAAATTATTTTTATTTGGGCTATTCTAATTTTTTTTTTGTTAATTTAGTCGCTGTCATTAGAATAATTTCTCAAAATAGTTATTCAACTATTATCTCATTAACGAGAAATTGACTGAACCTGCTACATCTGCATTTTTATATTCCGTTGCAAAAATTACAAAATGGAAAAAAAATATTCATTTAGTTTCTTTAAAATTTACACTTTCCTTTATCTTTTTATGATTTTGTTGACGAAATATTCAATTTGGAATTGGATGGTAAATGAAAAAAAATCATATCATTTTAAAACAATAAATATTAATCCTATTCCAATTTGACTTTATTTAATTCCTTTTAATATTATAAAATTAATTTGAACTATTTAATAGTGAATGGATTAATTGGATCGTGACTTAATAGGAGCAATTATTTGATGGACTCTTTCCACCACATCATCCACAGTCCCTTTCCAATTATTTAATGACATTTCAGCAATTTTTTTCATGTCACTAACAAGTAATTCTGATTTATTTATTTTTACTCTGAACCTTGAACCATAAATCTCAAGCTCAACTCTGAACCTTGACTCTTGAACCCTAAACCCTAAACCCCAAACCCGAACTTGAATCTTGAAACTTAAACCCCAAAACATAAATCATAAACACAAAACCCTAAACATTGAACTTTAAACTTAGGGTTTAGGGGTTCATAGTTCAAGATTTAGGGCTTGAGGTTCAGTGTTTGAGATTTAAGGGTTAAGGTTTGGGGTTTGTGATTTAAAGTTTAGGGTTCGGGGTAACAAAATTACCAAAAATATGTGTTAATAACATGACAAAAATTACTGAAATATCATTACATAATTTAATAGGAATGATCCATAAAATAATTTGAGACCATTTCACCCATAAAAAATAAAATTAAAAGTCAAATGATCCTAACCTTGTTTTTTATCCCCTCGTCCTTTTTCTTTATTTATTTCTCCTTAGCATTTCGTTACCTAACCAATCTTCTTCTTTCTCTTCTCTATATATAAAAAAGTAATGTAATCATTTTGATCTCACAAATACAGCACATTCATTTCCATTCACAGTTCACCTCTTTTCTCTTTCCCAAACATAAAGAATCCAAAGCTCAACTATCAAACTATTTATCACTCTTTTTTTCAAATTGCCCCTTTCTTCATCTGGATTTTCACATTCACCTAATAACCTTTCCTTCTTCCATGGACAACCAGTTTTCCCTCAATGCACCACCATTCCACCTTGAACCCTCCCTATCAGCTTCCTACTACCTATCTTCCGCCATGGACATTCATGCAACCGAGCTGAATTGCTCCCAACATTGTGAACAACCAACTGATTATTATGGTCTACACTTCCACTTCCCCCTGAGTTCAATGCCATCTCAAGTTGGTGGTTTTCAAGGGAACAACAACATTTCTCCATTGCAGGGTCGATCAAAGTCTGTCACTTCTCAAAATGAATCATTACTGAATCCCAATGCTGATTTGGAAGCTTCAAAATATTGGAATTCAAGGAAAAGAACAAAAACAGTGGAAACTTCAGCTTCACCAACAATTGCTGCAAAGGTATAATAGACTTTAAGGTCTCAAAATTGCAACTCTAGAAAATTTATTTCAACATTTAAGACACTAAAATTATATCCATTTCCAGGGGTCTGTAAGAAACCAAGAATCAGATGAAAAACGGAGCAACCCTAATACCAATACTAAGCCTCTAGAACCTCCCAAGGACTATATTCATGTTAGAGCAAGAAGGGGTGAAGCCACTGACAGCCACAGTTTAGCTGAAAGAGTGAGAATCATATATATACTGTTCTGAATTCAAGCATGACCAACTGGGTTTTTCTTGCATTTAACGAAGGCTATAAAAATTTGTCACTTGATCAGGTCCGTAGAGAGAAAATTAGTGAAAGAATGAAGCTTCTGCAAGATCTTGTTCCTGGTTGCAACAAGGTAATTTGGAAATGCCTTTATTGTGATAAGTGAGAACTTACTGATCAAACCCTCTAATTGCAGGTCATTGGAAAAGCAGTTATGCTGGATGAAATTATAAAATACGTTCAATCATTGCAGAGACAAGTTGAGGTAGATTAACATTGATGAACATATATAGTGATCAAAAAATTTTCTTTCGACAAATTTTCATGACTAATGGTTATGAGAAATTTTTTTTCCATGAAAAGTTCCTCTCAATGAAGCTAGCTTCAGTTAATAGCAGACTGGATTTTAAGCTGGATAGTGTCATGTCCGAGGATGTAAGTCTAAGCTTTAATGTCAACAATTATATATTTATTTCATTTCTCTAAAGAACAATGTTTCAGTTCTTTAAATTTCCTTTTTCTTTTTTCAGATATTTCAATCAAACAACAATTTTGCACATCCAATATCCACAATAGATTCCTGGGCATCTGCAGCCATTTTTGGGCAGCAGCAGCAGCAAAACCTTGCACTGCATAGCAATGTTTCTAATGGGACAATGACCCAATGCTCAGTGCAGCCAATGGATACTGCAATATGGCCCCAACTTCAACACCCAGTTACCTCCAATCAACTTCCCCTTAGCTAATTTCATTTTCACAAAACCTTAGCCAGGAATGGGGTTACAATGAGAAAACTTCCAGGGTAAGAAAAAGTCATTATCTCACACATAATTATATAATAAGTCATTCATGGTAGACTGATTATTGTATTAATGCGGGGTCAAATAAAGTATCCCATATGAAAGTTGAGGTCTAATAACCATTACTTGGTCCTGGTTTGAAGTTCCAGAACAGCTGCTGTGCAATGTATATACAAAGAATATTATCCAAGTACTGTAAAATTTGTGTATTTGCTGGTGCAATCATCTTTATAGCAAAAGCACCAACATTAAGATATCATGTAACAGCATCTTTTAATTATATAAGAGCATCAAGGGTGGCAGTGGACTAGACCCTATCAATCATTCATCTCTATAGTCTCACTTACTTTCAACATTATTTCTTTGAAAAAAATGAAAGTTGGATTTTTTATAATAAATATACAGATTTTATAATTTTGTTCTCATTTTAAGGAATTCAATAAATTCAACCTTCAATTTTACACATTTTTTAATTCAGTCTTGATTCTTAAAAATTCAAAAATAAAATTTATTAATAAAAAATTATTTGAAAGTTCATTTTTTTGATAAAAATACGCACAAAATTATACATAAATGAATACCCAATCTTCTCTTTTTCTGACATGAAATTTATTTCTTAAAATAATGATTTTATGAATAAAATATTTTTTAAAAGCCCAAAAAGGACTTGAATCAAATTCAAGATTTTCTTTTTTTAGTTTTATTTTACAAATAATAATCTATTTATTATAGGTCACGCCTTATTCGTTAGTTTTTGCCAAATTTGTCAAGTGCTAAGTACCCCCTTCGTCACAATCACCGGCATCAATTAACTTACTCCAAACTCCTCGATTTCTACATCCTCCACTGCCATGCCATCAAACTAGGAATCAGCTGTGGAGCTATTGGCATGATCTTCCATCTACTAGGTCTTTAAGACCTCATCCTCACCTATATATTCCCAATTATACCCACCCTCAAACACAACCTCAAATGCAACAAACTCGTTTTGGGCAACAACCTAAAGACATCAATTTTTACCATTTTCAACCTCAAGCTAGAGTTTAATATATAACCTAAAAATGATATAACCATTTTAAATATATAAACTTTATATATAAATATATTTTTTAAAATTAAAAAAAATTACTAACCCACATGTAACACCCCTTACCCGTATTCGACACCGGAATAGGGTACGAGGCATTACTAGAACACATACACTTATAAACATGTTAAACCGAGTTATAAAGTTTCATTCAAATTTAAACTCTTCAAATTTTTAACATGCTTTTATAAATCTTCACGATATAACTTCAAAATACTATATTTGTAACAAATAGGGCTTCTGAGACCCAATACATACTTATGCAATTCAATACTTCATTTCCATTTCATTTAATTCATGATTCTCATGTTCACGATTCAATTCAATTTCTCAATCCAATACACATTCCAATACCACAATAATTCATTTAATTCAAATCAAATCATTTGCAATTTCCATTTAATTCACGTAAAGTTCAATTTCATTAAGTTCAATACTATTACATATTTATCGTTTAACTTAACGTCCCCTTTTTGCATCATTTTACACTTCAAGCATGAACTTAGTATTTCATTTCCTTTCCACTCTCGTTTCCTATGCATATCACACAAGATATAAACATTACACTCAACCATTCATGGCCTTACTTCATACCAAATCATAGACCAAATATACCATAAATACATACTATGAAACTTTATTTTCCAATATGAGCTTAAACCATGATCAATAATATACAAATGTAAGCATTATTTTTATTTCCACGTTTATCGATTATAATCGATCATATAACCAATTATACATAAATCATTCATATATATATGTATATTTAATTTTCCTCCTCCTCCTCCTCTCCATTCCATATCCTTAGTGTACTTAACATTCTTAGAAATAACATTTTCTATAGTTTCTTTATTCACCCTTATGTATATTCAAAGTTGTCTATCCGAGTCAGTATCACTAAATTATTTTATCTGGAGCTACAAAACTCAAAATTAAGAACCGTTAATTTTTTATGAAACTAGACTCACATATCTTCTTACCATAAAATTTTCAGAATTTTTGGTTTATCCAAATAGTACAGTTTATTCTTTAACGTTTACCCTGTTACGCAGTCTGACAGTTCTGACCACTCTTCACTAAAAATGAATTATCTCATTGTACATAATTCAAATGGTGTTCTAGTTTGTTTCTATTGAAAATAGACTCATTAAGGATTCTAAGAATATGAATGATAAATCATAATTATTTTTGTACAATTTTTAATGATTTTCCAAAATTAGAACAGGGGATTCCGAAATCAATCCATCCATGTCTCACTAAAATTAAAATATCTCAAAATATATAACTCTTTTGCTTGCTCTGTTTCTTTTATGTAAAAATAGACTCACTAATATTTCATTTAATATCTTATTCACTTTCTAATTTTATTTCCACCATTTTTGGTGATTTTTCAAAGTCACATGATTGTTGCTGTCCAAAACTGTTTTGTTGCTAATTCTACTTTTTGATAATTTCACTTTTTCACTTTCAATCACTATTCAATTCAAAATTCACTTTGCCATTTTCAAGTCAATATTCAATTCAATTCCACACATATATTCATTATTCAATTACTTAATCGTTACATGATCTCATGTATTTTCACTTAGTCAATTTCCCGATGAACAATTAGGAATAATAACATATACACAGTGGATTCAGCACACAGTAACCACCCTTTGTAATCAATGATATCCGGTGGGATCAGCACATAGCAACCACCTTATAATTAATGATATTGGTTCACATAGTAGCCTACACATAGTACTACACATGTGACCATCACTATCTGATACACGTAGTAGCCTGCACATAGTACTACACACGTGATCGAAGCTATCCGGTACGTATAGTAGCCTGCACATAGTACTACACATGCGACCTATCTTTCTGGTACATGTAGTAACCTGCACATAGTACTACACACGTGACCATCACTTTCACTTTCACATAGTGGCCTACACACAGTCTGTGCCACACATGTGATCATTTCTGTCACTTCATTTGTATCCCTGTTTATTCCGAATGTTCAACTCGGAATTTCACTTTTTCTCACTTTTCTTTTTCACTAATCAAAGTCAATTCTTTGTGTTTCTTGACTTATAATGACACATTTAACTTATTTTACACTCACATTCATCAAAATAGTCATTGGCTCAAACTTTGGTAAAATTACGATTTTTCCCCTAAACTTTTGCATATTTACACTTTTACCCCAAAGGTCGGAAATTAAACTTCATCTCTTATTCTTATGTTTTATGACATGCTAAACATTTTCCCCTTCTATGACAACATCAAATTCTCACTCTAACACTTATGAACATTAGGTATTTTTACCGATTATGTCGTTTTACTCGTTTTCACTTAAAATCGCTTAGTAAAAGTTGTTCAACTTTTGCAATTTTTACAATTTAGTCCTTTTGGCTAAATTGAGTGCCCAAACGTCGAAATTTTCGAACGAAATTTTTACGAAATTATTTTTTGAAATCGTAGACCATAAAAATATAATAAAAATAAATTTTTCCTCATCGAATTTGTGATCCCGAAACCACTGTTCCGATTAGCCCCAAATTCGAGCTGTTACACCACATCTCTTGAAAATAAAATTAATCAATAAATTGTAAAAAGTTACTTAATATTTCTAAAAAAAATTGAAAAAAAATATAAAATTACAAAAGATAATGCTTTTTTAAAGCTTTTGAGGTTTTTTTTTTCATTTTTTTGTTTCCTTACATAAAATTCTCAAATTTTTTTCCAACTCCTTCAAATTTTATTTATTTAAAATTGATATGAAAAATAATTTAATTTAACATAAAAGTTGTCCACATGCCATTAAATTAAGCTGTCCATATCAACTTTGGTCTTAGACATTGTAATATAATATGCTAGTTTTTTTACTCGTGTGATGCACATAAAATTTGTTAGTTTTAAAATTGTGTCTTATATAAAAATAAACAAGAAATTTTAATAGATTATAATTTTTAAAACCCCCTTTTCATTGTTAGAAGAAGATCCACCGACATTAAAACTGTTGAGAAGCTACAAAATAAAATCAATTATGATTAATTGCATGATTTTGTGAATTAATAAGGACTTGTTAATGCTTGCAAGAACAAATTTTGATTCATCTAATAGCACAAAAAAAAAGTTGTAGCATGGTCTCATCCATAACTCCAATAGTCAATTTAAAGTAAGGAAATACATTGTTGCTAAGTATGTAGATATAGAATTATATTTGTGTATAATGATATATTTGCAATCCTATTAAACTTTAATGCTAAAAATAACTTATATTATGCAAGTAGAATGGTACCGAGGCATCGAGAGTTGAATAGGATCACCACGATTGTCTTTCCACTTCTACATTTGTCCTACGAATAGGACGTGTTAGGTAGTTGCTCTACATGCAAAATTATGTATCTGTTATATATTTTTATTATTTAAATTGATCCTGAGCTGACCCGAGGTACAAAAATCCTTGTCCAAGGCTTGGCCTATCGAGCTGGGCGAGCTACCCAACCCTTGGACAAGTCTACCTCTGAAGAACCTTGTTGAACGGTATTGATCAATTGTGCAATGTATACTCTATCGGTGAATAATGTTTCTGTAGGAGATGTGTTCTTGGAATTTGTTGTGAAATGATAAGTGCTAAAAATAACATATTTTAACCTCATTCTTAATGCGTTTTTGGGTGATTATTCGATGTAAATTTATAAATTTTATGTTCCTAATCTTTTCAATTCATGTTTTAATGCTTAATAGAGCATTTGGGAGCAAAAGGAGCGAAAACTGGAGTGTCAGGAATTCTAAGATGTATAGATGACAAAAACAAGAAGATAGGAAAGAGCCATCAGAGAATATTCAAGCAAACAACCTGAAAAACACCATTGGAGCTGACTTTCTTTGTTATCACAAGTTGATTTCTTAGGAAGTTATCACGAGTTTCTTTGTTTCTTTTGGTTATACTATGTCTTGGATGTTTTTATTTTTAAGCATGAACTAATTTTCTAAATACCCAAGTAAGATGAACCTTATGATGGATTCTGTCATTTAATTTTTATTTTACGCAATAAATATTTAGTTTATTGCTTTCAATTATGTGTTCTAAATTATTGGTTTAATATTTCTATATTATTGGTCCATGTTCGATATGTTCGGAGGTTGAATATATTTTGTTTAAGAGTAGATCTTGCGTAATTGAGTGGAATTACATGCAATTCTAGAAATAGGACGACATAAACCTATCAAATTAGAGTCAAATCTAATAGGAGAATCCGTAACACAAGTTTATGCGATAATAGGGGTTTTAATGAGAAAGAAATTTTAATTAATCAACTTAGAGTCAGTTGCTCTTATGCTCGAAAGAGATATTAGAATAATTTACGAATTTTTACAGATCAAGGTGCTAAGTAAAGAAATTATGTAATTTAGATTGATACTGACAGATGAAATCTAGGTGAACAATTTAGATTGATAGTGACATTATTAGGTAAATCGATTATTTTTGTAAATTATTCTTTGCCGTGTTTGTTAGTTAATTAAATTAGTTAATTTTAATTTTCAATTGATCACTCGAATTATTCGATTAAATAATATAAAGACAATTAAATTGATATCTTGTTGTTGTTTGAAAATATAATAAAAATTTTCTATAACTACTATCTGTTTATTTTGATTTATTGATTAGTTGTACGAGTTCATGCTAGCAATTTTTGCAACCATGTCAATGTATTCATCTCACTCTCTTGATTTTGAATTTGTTTTTGTCAATTTTCTCTACGAATACTTCATAATCCTTTTGACTTTCTCTTCATTTATGTGTTTTTTTAAATGCTTTATATCTTCTGTAAACATTTTGAGGGTGGGTTTAGATGGGTAATTGGGTACGGTACGTTTAATTTATTTTTTGTTTCATTCTACAACATCACTATAGTATCTAATCTCACTGCCACGCTGTTTTTACACTAATCGTAAGTAAACGCACTGCCCATTCAAACCCACCCTGAATTTGTCTTTTTTTTGATAAAATCTTTTTATGAAATATAACATAAAATTAACAAAATAGTAGATAATATAATAAATAAATATTAATATAATAAATTAAAAAGGAAAACAATATGATTTAAACATTTATCATATAAGTTTTATATATTTTTATAAAATTACTAAAAACTCTAAAAATGTTACAAAATTTTAAAAATAAAAAAAAATGGTGTGAAGCCGTTGGAAGGGGAAATGGTTCTCGAAGTTGGTTTTTAAAATTTGATATTAAATACGTAAAATTTTTATTTATTTGTGATATTTTTTATCTTGAATAATGATGTTTATGTTCTTAAATGTATTATTTATATTTACATTTTATTTATATTTGATTTAGGGAATAATTGGAAAAAAGGGTGAGTTTAAAGTTTATTTTTGGCAAATTTTTATTGTTTGGACTTTCAGCACTGTGTAAATTCAATATTTTAGCAATAACTTAAGTTATAGACCTCCATTTTGGACTCATAATCTACCGATTCGAAGGGAATTAAAGAATTTAACCAAATTTATTTCACAGCTTGAGCCCAAAAAGTGTCAGGAAGACATCCAAAAATGGCCTAGTTGTTTGACACAAAAATTACCAAGAAATCTTGAAAATCTCTACTTTATGTAATTAAAGGCATTTTTGTATTTTCTCCATTGTATTTTTTTTCCCTATAAATAGATATTATTAGGTTGAGATAAAGGAGATTGAGACATAATTGTTCTATGTTTTATTTTTTTTCTTTATTTTATGGGTTTTTAAGCCCGCTTTTCTAGTCAAAGGTTTTATAAACGTTTAATTTAATAAATTCGTAAAACTTAATTTATGCTTTAATTATTTTTTGATCTTTATGCGTCTGTTGATTTAATTATAATTGTTCAAGTTTATTGAATAAATGATCAATATTCAATAGCTTAAAATGGTTGCCAAGTCAATTAGGATAATTAAATTTGTAATTGTTTAATTCATTCTAATACTAGTGACAAACTGAATAATCCGTTTATGTCGTAGTTTATGATTATGTGGTGTGGATGTGTGATCTAGTTTAAATGAACCTCGTTGAGGTGAGTTTGTTGGTTATAATTAGGTCTCTTTAATTCTTAATATTGCTGGTAAGTTAAATCTTGGGTGTTGAGTTTTGAGGTTGTTTATCGGTTAGAGAAGTAATTTCAAATGACCTGCCTCTAGGTTACCGAGAAAGTATGGATTGATTGGTTGCTCGAAGTTGAGTCAACAATTAGAACTAATTTATTAAAGGCATTGAAGTTATCTTTGTCTCGATGATCGAATATATGAATCAAACGGAGATTTCACCTTTGATTACAGTTTTCCCCCATTGATTTATTTTATTTTATCTTACCATCTCTTTTTACTTAGTTTTTAGTTTTAAATTTTAAATCCCTTTTACTTAGTTTTTAGTTTTAAATTTTTACCATCCCTGTGGATACAACCCTACTTGTTGTTATCTATTAACTTATATTTTCAAGTAGGTTTTTACTTTTGTAAGTCTCGAGAAATAATTACTTAAGAAAAATTATTAACATTTAATTTTTCATAAGAAAAATAATGTGAAAGAATTAATTGGATTTCCTTGTTACATTGATAATAATTTTTTTTAATTTTATAAATTGATTAAGAGATTATTACGTGTTCTATTTATTTTTAAGCATTTATTTTTAATTTTTAAATCCACAATAAGTAATGTGTATCACTAATAATCTGATTTAGTGTCAAATTATTTACCAAATTAATTAAAAATTAAAATTATGCTAGTCAAAGTAAAATTTTTTTTTTACAAATGTTAAATTATTTATAAATTTATTATATATTATATTTTTAAAATTTGTATATTTTATTTTTTTTAATGGTGTGTAGTTAATTTTTAACACTTAACTTCTTACAAATATAAATAAAAAGGATTATATACTGAATTGGATAATTTCAACTATAAAACAATTAATAGATGTGAAATGCCTCTGTTGTTAAAGCTGAAAGCTTTGGTTAGAAACTTTAAGGATCAAATTGATAGAATTTATAAATGTGAAGGGTTAAATTTATTAAATTATTTAGAATTAGGATAAAATTGATAGAATATCCAAGTATTGAGGACTAAATGTGTTATTGTACCAGTTAGAAAAAATATTTTTTATCATCAATTTAATTGTGAGTGACCAAAACATAAACGAATTCTAATGTCAGTGCCTAAATTGAAAAATTTTAAAGTTGAGTGAACAAAAAACACGAATATAGTTGGGTAACCATATAGTTTATATATATTTTTTAATTTCAATTTAGTTGGATGAAAATTTAAAATTTATTAAACCGAGCCTTTCAAAACCTTGAATGCATAGATCTTAAAATTGAATGGTCAATCAAACTATGAAATTGATTTTAGAATTAATAATGTAGATTTATATGTAAGTTTAGAATTCCAACTCTTAATTTTTATCCATTTAATGAATATTTATTAGCAATTTTTAATTAAAATATTTTAGACCATTGGGTTGATCCTATAAATTCATGATAAATACGTAGCCTAAAACTTTTATGACATACCAACCCTACCACATGGGACATCTATGATTTTAATTTCAAGTTCACCCACCTTATTCACCCTAACATCAACCATATCTAGGATCTAGGATGAGTAAAATTTAATTTAATTTAATTTAAAAAATTTAATAAAAATTTTGAATTTTGAATTAATTAGTTTAAGTTATTCGAATTATTCGGATCAAACTCGAATAAAAAATCAAAATTTTCGATTTAATTCACATATGAATTACACAATTCGAGTTATCCGAAAATCTAAATAAGAAAAGTCAAAACTACATTGTTTTGATAAATATTTACCTTTTCTAAAATTAAAAGTCAAAATAACTAAGTAAAAAGGAAAACTAAGTCGTTTTAATAAATGTTTACCCATTAAGTTCAAAGGCAAAATCATTAAGTTAACTCAACTCGACTTGACTCGAAATTTTTTGACTCAATTCGATTCGACTCGATCAAATGCTCCCCTTTAACCATACTATCTTTTTTTTATTTTTATTAAAAAAAAACATTCTAAATTAAATATTAGCTTCTCCAACTAAGTATCAATAAATAGTTTTTTGCTTATGGAAAAATGGCACCAGAATTTGTTTTCTAAATCCCAGCCAGAAAGGCTGGTGAGGTTTACCATTGCTAGCATTTTTAAAGGAAAACAAACGTAGTAAAAGGATAAAGCTGCTCAGACGAGTGCCTATCATCAGTTATTATAGCTCATCTTCACTTGTATTATCCCCTCCGCTGGATGGCTTCCCATTGACTGCAACAAGCTCCGTGTCAAATACTAGTGTTGCTCCACCTGTTTGGCACAACCACAATTTTGTCATATTTTCCTTTGCATTGGACCATAAAAAGCAAATGGCTTTTTATGCAATTATGTATTGCTGCTTTGCTTAATAACATCGGTCCTCCAATTAGATAAGCAGTGAACAGTTGGTTATCATTACCAACTTAAGCCATTGAAGTAGTTCCTATCATCCATATAAGGACAACAGCAACAAAAGAATTACCTGGGATTTTGGGTGGTGAACCATGGTCACCATAACCAAGCTTTGCGGGTATTTTCAACTTCCGCTTCTCACCGACACACATTCCTAGTAGTCCTTGGTCCCATCCTGTAAAGAGAAATTTTTTTCAAGCATCAATCAACTCCATGCATGCAACAATCAACAATCCAGTCATAAAGTGAATGAACCATCGTCCAAAACTTAGCTTAAGGTTGTCAATGGTTGCTAGAGGGAACAAACCTTTGATTACTTGACCACTACCAAGCTCAAATTCAATTGGGTCACCCCTTTCAAAACTTGAATCGAATACAGTTCCATCAGTGAGTTTCCCCTGCAGAAAGGGATCACAATACATGAAAAGACAATTACTTGTAAGTTTCCAACCATAAACGTTTCAATGAGCACTATGCTCTCAAAAGTTCAAATTGACTAATAATTTAGTTTTACTCAGTTTTTAGTGAAAAGAAACTAACAAATGGATTCAAAACTGAGAACAAATGGCAGAATCAAAGGATTATTACAATTTACAAACATCCATTTGTGACAATACATAACACCCACAAAACTATCCAAGTCAATGCCCTTCACTCTGAAATTTAAAATATCATGTAGAAAATTTACCAAAGGTCTAAACCAAACTCCTCTTGTCAAAATTCAACAAAAGGAACATGCTAGAGATGTTGAAACCAATTGACATATAGCACCTAAAGAACTCCATTGATACTATCGTATTCAAATTTTCAAAAGAAGGATCCAATATGTTTTTCAAAAGTTCACCAAAAAAATCCACAATCAAATATTTGTTACTTACATTTAAGGGTCAAGCGAGCAATTATAGTACAAAAATAAAATATCAAGCTGAAGCCAACATACCCGATAGTGCACTTTGATTCTATCACCTTTGTGAGCTTGGAACTCGCATGATTTGGGCTTATGCTGTGAAAAAGTGAAGAAAAAAAAATACATAATAAGCCAACAAGCAACAAAGAATGGCAATAAAAAAGGAAACAATTTCTAATATATGAACAAACAAACAAACAAACAAACATGGTAAAGGCAAGGTCAGGAACTAAAACTGCTGTTACCAAATTATAAGGTAAAAACTAACAACGCAGACTAAGGGTTTAAATTATTCATTTGATATGATTCAATAAGCAAAAGTAACAAACTCCATGCTCACAGATAAACAACCATGAAAAAGCAATGCAAGCGAAGAAGAATGAATTTATATTATTATATAAATGAAAAAAAAAAAGAACAATTAATTACCTCGGATTAAATCACTAAAGCACTTACAAAATACCGTTTAAACACATTTAAAGATATACCTTGACTCCGATCTGTAGCTGGGTCACATCGGCTGACTTCTTGGCATTCGCTGAAGAATGGAAGAGTAAAAAAGAAGAAGCCAATAATAAACGTCAGTTGCGTAAATTGCCTTACAAATAAAAATGAAGGATTAAATCGAAACAAGAAATTAAGTTTAAAAAATTGATTAGATCTGGAACAACGAGACGGTATGATTAATGAGATGAAATTTGATCGGATTGAAAACTTACCAAATGTAAAAAGGATCAGCAGAAGAAGCAGAATCGGAGCAACCTTCAACGCCCTGCTGAATCGCATTTTTTAATTTCTTTGATCTTCACTCTCCCAACTCTCTGAATTTCGTAAAATTTTGGTGTTTGGATTTCTATAAACAAACCTCGGAAGCTACGTCGGTAACGGTAATGGGCTGAAATGATCTTCTTCTTGGATTCCATTGGAGGCCCTATGGTATGTTAAGGCCTTTTAGACGTCCAATGGATCTATCTCACTATTTTACCATTGGAAGTTTGTTTTTGATAATTGAGGGAGGAGAAAATATTTTCTATATTTTCTTATGTTTTTCCACACAAAACGGTCTGGTTAACGAAAAATAAGTCAATTTTTTAGTAAAATAATTTATCTTTTTAAAAAGCGTAAGTTATTTTTCGGAAAAGAGCTCTTCTATGGGTAATTTTATTTTTGTATAAAAATTAAATTAAATAAAGTTTAATACTATTATATTTTTATTTTTGAAATATTTAAAATTATTAATATATTAATATAAAATATTATCATTTTAAATATTATTAAACATTCATATTTAATTATTTATATTTAATCATATAATAAATTATTAATATAATTAATATAAATTATTATTTTAATAAATTATTTAATATTTAAATTTTATTTTAATAATAAATTTAAAAATAATAATTTTAAATGATATTCTTCAAATATTATTGAAAATATTCAATATTAATATTTTAATAATAAATATTTATTACAATTATAGATATATTAATAATAAATGTTTTGTAGTATAAAGGTTAAAATATGTCATAAATCCATATACTCTTCACAATTTTGGAATCTAGTCCCTATGCTTTTATTTTTAAGAATTTATTAGTCCCTGTACTTTTATTTTCAAGAATTTAGACCCTCTAGTTTTTAAATTTGAAAATCAAGTCCAATTATTAACGTTGTTAATTTTTTTTGTCAATTTTGTTGATGTCATATTTTTAAATAAAAAATACTCACTTAGTAGTCATATAACAAAAAAATAATGTTGTAATGAACCTGAATTTAATAAAATAATTTTAATAAATGCAAAAATAATGTAAAATATAAATTTACAGATATAAAATAAACTCAATTAAGCAATGAAAAGTTAAAAAATCAGAAATGTATGTTGTTTAATTGGAAACAACTTTCATGAAATATTCGATTTTTCCTAAAAAGTAAATCATTTTCTAGAAATCATATTCAGTAAAACAAACGGAGCCTAATATTCTTTCCATTTAGCTAAGAGATCTTATCATTGGAAGTTATTTTTGGGTCTTATGGTTTCAAGACTGCTTCTTGAAAATAAAGGCATAGCCTTTCACATTTTTGATTTGATATTTGAGTTTCTTTTTTCTAATTTGGCATATGAGTTTTATTTCTCAATTTAGTACTTAAGTTTAACTTCAATATTTAATTTGGTACTCGGACCAAATTACATTATGTGACCTAATGAATATTTAACACATGTTATGGTAAAAGAAAACATAAGTACTCAATCGGGCCAAAAAACTCAAGTACCAATTTGAAAAGTAAATTCAAACTCAAGTGCTTGATTGGGGAAAAAAATGCAAGTATCAAATTGAAAAAAATAGGTACCCATTTGAATATTGAAGCCAAACTCAAGTACAAAACTGGATGAAACTTATGTATCCAATGGTATATTAACCTTAATAATCATTTTACTTTTTACCAGAGATAAATATTGTATCATGAATGGGAACAGATTAATTCTTAAAATATAATATTATAGAGAGAGATCAATTCCTTTAAGAGAAATCTTCAAAATGTTGTTTGTGGAGAGTTGATACAATCCTTCCTCAGGATTAGCTTTTACCAAAGTGAACTTGAAATGCTTTACTCTTTTTTCTTATGTCTAGTCTTAGAGATACATTGATGTTTGGTTTGAAAGACTTTTCAATTATTTTCCTTTTTTCTTTTTGGAGAATAATTAACTTTTCTATAGAAGAACTTTATTCTTGCTTTTTTGAAAGAGAAATTAACTTTATTAACACCTAATATTCCTTTTACAATATATTGGTTAATTATGTAAGGAATTATTTCCTATACATTAATTTTCACTCTTAAATAAAGAATAATTATGGGCAACAGTGAATCATGAAAATGTAACATTAACATCTGATAATTGATGGGGGTGATAAGTAGGGTGTTTAACCAGTTAATCCATCAGTTAATAGAATTGAATTAGTATTAATTAATTTTTTTTAATTTTTTAATTATTAATTGAACTGAATTTTTTTCAAAAAAATTAATAGAACCGAAATATTTTGGTTAATTCGGCCGGTTAATCGAATTAACCAAAAATTTATATGTTTTTTTTAAAACAAGTATAAATTATATAAAAAAAAAAGAATTATAATGTTCATTTGACTGCATTAACCGAATTACCTGAACTAGTAATAGCCTAATACATATAATATATAATATTATTTATTAAGTTTTGTTAATTCGATTAATTCGGTTGATTATCCGATTTTGAACTGAATTAACCATTAACAGAAATTCCAAAAAACCTTTAACTGACCTCCGACCGAACTAGATCGGTTAACGAGCCGATTAACTGAGTTAGATTAGTTTGGTCGGTTAATTCAGTTTTAATCAAAGTTTGAACGCCCCTAGTGATAAGCATGCACCAATCAAGTTGATATAAAAAAATAATATATTTTTCATTAATATGTGAATTTGTAGGGTTTTTTTATTTAGATAATACAAAAAAATTAATTATGAAAATGAGATATGTTGTAGATTATTTACTAGAATGGTATGTTGTTTACGGTAAAATTAAGTGTCATCAATGTGTTAAGCTGCATCACATATAAAAATTAATATTTTAATAAAAATTAATATTTTAATTTAAAAAGGGGTGATGCCAAAATGTTAGGCGACACCTCTTTTTCATGACTTTTATTTTTTTTTAATTTGGAGTGGTTATGGTATATTTTGAATTTCATACATCTATTTTATGGAAATTAGAAGTTAGTCCATTTATTTTAATTTATCATAATTTGATCATTGATGTTTTTTAATTTAAAATTTTAGTCAAATTATTTAATTCTATTAAACTCAATCATCAAATTACTTACCTCAAGATCAACCGTTTATCAAATTCATATGCAAGGAATTAATAAAATCATCAATTCAACAATTTATGCGTGACAAATTAGTAAATTTTGAAAAGTTTACGTTTTTATGTTTCAATTATTATTTTTTTGGTATCATATATGTTTTCTATAATCATACAATGTCTAGTATTGCCAGTGGCGAAGCCAGGGGGCTGGCAGGGACCTCATCCCCCCTAAAATGATTTTTTTTTCATTTAAGCCCCTTTATAATTTATAAAATTTTAAATTAATAATGATAAAATTGCACTTTGGCGCCCAAAATGATAAAAAGTTGATTTAATCATTTAAAAATTATAAAGATATAGGCTTTTAAAATGGTGAAATTACATTTTTACTATTGTAAAAATATACAATTTAATTCCGCACCTAGATAAATTTTCTTGCTTCGCCCTTGAGTATTTCTAAGTTTGTTTTAAAGGACTAATTATGAAATTTTACAATTGTTGATAAAAACATATAAACTTGAACCATTGATTCTTTTCTTATTCACCACATATAAATTGTTGAATTGATGATTTTATTAATTACTTTCATATGAATTTGATAAACGGTTGATCTTGAGGTAAGTAATTTGATAATCGAGTTTAATAATATTAAATGATTTAACTAACTTTTTAAATTCAAAAGCATACAAAGATCAAATTATGATAAATTAAAATAAATGGACTAACTTCTAATTTCCATAAAACAAAGATATGAAATTCAAAATTATATCACAATCACTCCAACTAAAAAAAGAGTAAAATTCACAGTGAAAAGGTGGTGCCACCTGATATTTTACCGTCACTCCTTTTTAAATTAAAATATTATTTCTTTAATTTTTTATTTTATTTGTTTTTATTAAAATATTATATTTCATAAGTAGTGCCGCTTAATACATTAGTTGTACCTAATTTGTTTTAGAAATATACCATTCTTGTGAATAATATACAACATACCCCATTTTCTTTTTTTTATTATATAAGTAAAAAATCTCAATTTGTAAAAATTAAATCCAAATTGCTGACAAAACCACGTGTAGATTAATTAATTAAAGCTAAATTAAATATTTAATTTTGATTATTAAAAAAAAAAAAACAAGAAGCCAGGCAAAGACGTTGGTTGCAAGTTTTTAAATTTTGGACAGCTATTCCACATTGAAGAGCAGATGGACGTGAAACCCTTTAGTAAGCTATTTTTCTGATTGCGACCCGCAATTGTGGCATGTTTTAGTGATGTCTCTTCCAAGTTGACTTGTACCCAAATTCGTCCAATGTTTTAACAATTATAAGTCTAATGGTGAAGTGTGCTTCTTGTCACACCAAATATACCCATTCGAATTCTCAAAAGAAATATAATGAATAGTTCTGGATGATACACTTAATCCACCACATCTTCAATTTGATGAACATTTCGTTCAATCTTTTCAAGTCAACTTTAACAAATATCATCATCTAATCACTTTATCTATAGAGTGCCAAATTGAATATACGAGACTAGAGACAAAGCCAGAGGAGCAAGGAGGGACTTTAGCCTCCCTTGATCAAATGTTGTCTGATTTTGTCTCTCCAACCAATATATTGCAAAGATAGCCTCTATATCCACATTTCTTACTTCTAGTGGTGACATTACGCCATCCTTATACCATCTAACACGCTCTGTAATTTTTGTGTTACAACTAACTTGAAAATTTGGTTCCCATTGAGGGACTAATTTGGGTACAGCCTGCGTAACCGCAAAACTCCTATCCGCAATATCACCGACACACCAACATGAAACGAAGGACTGTGGAGCCCAACGCCCCAACCCCAGGCAACGGCTCTCTTCCCTTTTTTCCGAGTCACCATCTCCTTTTTTATTTCCTTGCTTTTCGCTACGTTTCTAGGAAGCTGAAGAAAAAGCTATAACTATACTAGACAACAGACCCTACCTTCTATGTCTTATTTATGATCCCCTTTTGATTCCTTAAATATTACTTAACCCGTCACCAATCTTATATTATTTTATCTGTTACGCATTAAAATGGGTAAGTTGAATTATTTGTAATGGAGGTGAATAAGAGAGGGGATGAAATTATTAGGGTTTGAATCATGTTAACAAAAATTTTTAGGGCTAAGCACCTTTGAGATAAAAATATTATTCAGTAAAATGTTGTTTTTTAAAAGTGTTTTTTGATAAAGTATTTTTCGTCCCAAAAATAGAAGCAAAAAATTTTAACTTTTGTTTAAAAGTACTCTTGAAAAGCAATACTAATCTAGTTCTTAATCACTTGATCCTTTGAATCGCTAGTATGGATACTACTATTTGGATATTCTATTTTACTTTTCTGGATTATAGATGTAGATGGATATCTAAATCTAAAAAATATTTTGACTTAGATATTTTACAAATTTGGGTATCTAATTCTTCCTCAACTCTTTGGACCAATTTGGATGAATAGAGTGGTTAGATGCAGTGCGATGTATTTAGCTTACTTTCTATTTCACACTGTACACTAATAATAGATAAACACACCACACATCTAAACTCTCGGGTTTTTTACAAAATTATCATAAAAAAATAAAAAAATAACCAAAATATTATAACTTTTTTTATTTACCAAAATATACCAAAAAAAACAAAAAACAGAAAAAAAAACCTGACACAGCCTGATCAGGCCAATCACATTGGTGGCACCAAAGGTGCCAATGTAATTGGCGGCACCAATGGTGCCAATGTGATTGGCGGCACCAATGGTGCCAAAGGACTAAAATGTTAGTTAAGGGTAGTTTCAAGGACTTGACATGCAAATTTATTATTTTGAATTTTGAAAGTTAATTGCTGCTGTGCGCACTAAAATTAAAATATGACTATTTGACTTCTAAGTCTTCCTTATTTATTATTTTATTTTTATTCCCCTTCAACTCACTTTTTTATTTAATAACTCTATTTTAATTTATTAAATTTAATAGTTTATGTTTATAGATAAAATAGTTTATGTTTCCATTATTTTTTTCCTTTTGATTTAATATTAGTTAAGGGAATATATTAAATTTATAAAATTAAAATAGTTTAATTTAATAACTCTATTTTAATGTAATAAACTATTCTCATTTAATAACTCTATTTTAATTTTAAAAATTAAATTAAACTATTTTAATTTTATAAATTTAATATATTCCCTTAACTAATATTAAATCAAAAGGAAAAAAATAACGGAAACATAAACTATTTTATCTATTTATAAATTTAATATATTCTTAATAGACTTATAACATAAACATGTTAGACTAAATAATGGAAACATAAACTATTTTATCTATTTATAAATTTAATATATTCTTAATAGACTTATAACATAAACATGTTAGACTATTTTAATTAAAATAGTCTCTTAAGATATTATGAAGCAGCAAATTTTATATTTCAGTAAATTTTATATTTTAAATGAAAATAGAGTTATTAAATGAGAATAGTTTATTAAATTAAAATAGAGTTATTAAATAAGAATAGTTTATTAAATTAAAATAGAGTTATTACTTAATTAGAATTCTAAGTATCTTAATTATCACTTAACTAATATTAGATTTAATTAAAAAAATTAATAGAAATACCATGCATGCCTTATTGAAAAACCAGTAGTAATAATAAAACTGATCACACATAAATGTAACCCAAATAAAAAATAAATTATAATTATATTATATACTCTTAATAACTCTATTTAGTAAATTTTTTAAATAAACTATTCTCATCAAATTATCAAAATAATACATAAAATGCGAATTAGTTTATACTTTTTAAATAGCTTTATTTTAGGTAAAATATATTTACTTTAATAATAAAATAAAGGGCTTTTATGAGTAAAAATCATAGATTAAGAGCTTATTTAACTACAAAAATAAGTTGAGGGCTTGTTTATTAAATAAAAAAGTGAGTTGAAGGAGAATAAAAAGAAAATAATAAATAAGGAGGGCTTAGAAGACAATTAGCCACATTTCAATTTTAGTGTGCCCACACGCACAGCAGCATCAATTCACTTTTAAAATTTAAAATAGTAAATTTGCATGTCAGGTCTTTAAAACTATCCTTAACTAACATTTTAGTCATTTGGCAACATTGGTGCCACCAATCACATTGGCACGATTGGTGCCGCCAATGTGATTGGCCTGATCAGGCTATATCAGTTTTTTTTCTATTTTTTGGTATATTTTGGTAAAAAAATTATAATATTTTGGTTATTTTTTTATTTTTTATAATAATTTTATAAAAAACCCCAAATTCTCCTTATAAAAAAAATAAAATATAAATATCCAATCAATATTTTTCTCCGGATGAGAATAATCACTTTATTATTTCTTTTCTTTTATCTTTTATCTTTTATCTTTTACCTTTTTAAAGTGTGTATCAGAAAAGCAGTGTTCTGTCCCACGCTAGAGTCTCCAATACACTTATCGATAAGCAAAACCCAACCCTTGGACTCTCTATAAATCATCCTTACGAACCCCTCTCACCTTCTTCAGCAGTTGTTGGTTACTGATTAAAAAAATATCCAATCTTTCTCTGCTGATTACTAAAATGGCCCTTCTTCCTCTCTACTTCTTCTTTCTTTTCCTTTCCGTTTCGAGTAAGCTCAATCCTGAAAACCCAGAAATAGGATCATTTTTACTTCTTTTTTTGTGGTTTTAATGTATCTTCCTTTATTGTCTTTCAGGTGGGGAGTTCTCAAGTCAAGTGGGAGTAAACTACGGTCAGCTGGGGAACAATCTGCCATCTCCGAAACAATCGGTTAAGCTAATCCAATCTCTGGGAGCCAAACGCGTCAAAATCTACGATGCAAATCACGACATCCTTAATGCTCTCAATGGTACAAACCTTCAAGTCTGCATCATGGTCCCCAACGAGATCATAAACAACATCTCCACCAGTCAAAAGCTAGCTGATTCCTGGGTCGAAACCAACGTCGTCCCTTTTTACTCCACGACCAAAATCCGATACCTCCTTGTCGGCAATGAAGTCATCAGCGGTTCCCCTAAAGATATCTGGTCTAACATCGTGCCGGCCATGCGTAAAATAAAGAAATCGTTAAAAACCCATGGCCTCGACAAAATCAAAGTCAGTACCTCGATGGCAATGGATGTCTTGGAATCGTCGTTTCCGCCTTCCAACGGCACTTTCCGATCCGACATCGCCGATTCGATTGTTAGACCGCTGTTACAGTTTTTACACCGGACCAAATCTTTCTACTTCCTTGATGTTTACCCTTATTTCGCTTGGGTCATGGACCCCAAAAACATTAACCTCGAGTACGCACTCTTCGAGTCCCGAACCATCAAATACACCGACCCGCTTTCTAATTTAACCTACACTAATTTGTTCGACCAAATGGTTGACTCGGTTGTTTTCGCAATGAAAAGACTCGGGTACCCGGATATTAGGATCTGGATTGCGGAAACAGGTTGGCCAAATGCCGGCGATATCGATCAAATCGGAGCCAACATTTACAATGCCGCTACTTACAACCGAAATGTTGTGAAAAAGCTAACAGCTAAACCCCCGATCGGCACGCCGGCACGACCCGGATGGGTTATTCCCTCTCTAATATTTGCTCTGTATAATGAGAACCAGAAACCGGGTCCGGGAACTGAGCGGCATTTCGGGTTGTTGTATCCTAACGGGACAAAGATATACGGGATCGATTTGAGTGGGAAGACTCCGGATTCGTGTTTTGAGCCGTTGCCGAAGCCAGATAATAACGAGCCGTATAAGGGGAAGATTTGGTGCGTGGCGGCTAAAGGAGTAAACGAGACTGCGCTGAGTTCAGCATTGTCGTACGCGTGTTCGCAGGGGAATAGGACTTGTGACCCGATTCAACCCGGAAAGAAATGCTTCAAACCGGATTCATTGTTTTGGCACGCGAGCTACGCATTTAGTTCTTATTGGTCGCAATCCAGGAAGACTGGCGCCACCTGTTATTTTAACGGCTTGGCTACCCAGACGGCTAAAGATCCAAGTAAGTATATCTTTTTCTTGATCATGATTACTTAATTTGACTGTAAATATAATTTATATAATTACATTTTTGTTTAATTTTCTTTTCAGGTTTTGGTCACTGTAAGTTTCCAAGCGTGTCTCTTTGATGGATACCCAATCACGAATCGAATCAGATTTGTTCATTTGTAGCAAGAGAGACTTAAAAATTATTCTAGAGTTAGTAAAAACTTATTTTTAACGCATACGTTTATGATTCTTTCAAGTTGTATGATCTAATTTATTGAATAAATTAATAAATTCATCGAATGTTGTAATTTTATGTTACTATTTGAGTCCTTCATTAATGTACTTCAAACGGGCATTTTCGTTTGCTCTTGGTGGTTTACTTTTTGGGGCTAGCTGTGATGAGATGTCATAACATGGGTCCTGCTGCCAACGGCTAGATAATAAAGAGGGTCGTAATTTCGAGGATCTGCCTTTTCTGGTTACTACATCTTTTAAACCCTTTTTTCATAGCTTTTAGGCTTTTAGGGTTTAGGCATTTCTTTTTTTCCCACAGGAGCTATGCTTTTATTCCCTCTTTGGAACTGGCTTATTCATCTAGCCATGTCCGATTATTAGTGATAAGTTCAGGTTGGACCTCGTTTGGTAATTCAAAGCTTCGTACTCTATTTTTCTTTTGCTACAGTGACGAAAAGAGAACATAAGGATAATTGCAAAGTTTACTAGGCTAGTGTCCTATCGCTATCATTAGTTGGATGTAGTTCCAAAGTGGCTTAACTTTTCAATGGACTGCTATTCTCTTGTTGTCCACGATGTCTCCAATGCAATGCCTCCTTCAATCAAACCGGGGTGAAGTTAAAAAATATTTCAGGCGAAATTAAAATATAATTTTTAATCATTTATATTTTTATAATTTTTAAATATGAAATTATTTTTTTATTATTTTTAAAGAAGTTAAAATGTAATTTTATTTTTATTAAATTAAAATTTTTAAATTTTTAAAAAACTTAAATGAATAATTTTTTATTTTAAGGAGCCGTACTTCTGCCAGCCACATAGCTATGATACTGAATCAAAACTATCCACTATCATTTTTATCTCTCAAATGAATGTGGCAAATGAAAAGATTGAACCAAAAAGTAGATCAGGGAAAATAAATTAAAGGGGAAATTCACTATTGAGCCCCATTAGAATTTTAGCTGATGAGATGAGAAATCAGTGAAACTACTATATATATATATATATAAAGAGTTATAATATATTATTATATTATATAATATAGGGTAAATTATCTCGATCGTCATTCTAAAATTATTATATTTTTATTTTGATCACTTAAATTTTTTTTATCAATTTTAACACGATCATTAAAAACTGTTCTTGTTTTAATCACACCTTCATTAAAAATCAAATGGAATACTGACCATGCTGCCATGTGTATATATTTTTACACATATATAATTAAATTCTGCAAAACAATTAAACCATTTAGAATGAAATGACATCGTTTCAACACCCGACTTTAAATGATTTAGGGCTTGTTTAGTAGTACTTAAAAAAAACACTTTTGACTCAAAATATTTTTAGAAGAAAAACATTACTAAACAAATTAGTTTTGGCCGAAATTTTTAGCTTTTCAAAACCACTTCTAAAAAAGAGAAACTAAAATTTTTAACTTTTTTTTTCTCCCAATAGTACTTTTGGTGTTTAATTACTTTTTATCCCTCTAAGAACACAATACTTTCTTTCTTTCTTGATGCTTAATTACAAATGTGTTAAAAATATTAATTAAAAATAAAAAATATTTTTAAAATAATACAAATGTGTTAATATTTAATTACAAATATTTAAAATATAATTTATATATTCTAATTAATATTTATAAATAATTAATATTTATTGCTTAAAAATATTTTAAAATTTATATTTTATATATTAAAATATTAACAAGTTATAATAAATTTTTTATATTCTTATTAAATTATAATAATATTAATTATTTCAAATATTATTTAAATATATATTAGTTACTTGATAATAATATGTCTAAAATAAAATTTTTATTTCTCAAAAAGTGCTTGACAGTAATGCTAAATACTCAAATTTTATACAACTAAATTAGCCCCTAATTTAATTCTCCTACTTCACCTTCACAGCTTGGCCACCCAGTTTCTGTAACGACCATCAGGATAATCGTGTGCGCCATCACTGCCCTGGTTGTTACACTGCATTCTCATCATATCAAATAGGTTGAAATACCTAACCCAGTGACCAGAGCATCTTAGAAGTTAAAAGTTGGAACAAAGCAAACCCAAGAGGGATCTTGATGTTGGGTCGAAATAGATTGTAAGGGTAGAGATTGATCAAGAATGAGGAATTTGTTTGGTCCAAGAACTGCAGTAAGGGTCTTATGGTAAGGTCGTCGGTGGGAAAGCGGTGGTGTTTGTGAAGAATAAAGAGAAAGTGGTGGAGATTGGGATTATGTCAATACCCAGTTCTGATAAAGGCTCATAATTGTTGGCATCAAGAAAGGGGAAAACTTCTTCTGTGTGGAGGAATAATCGATAAGGGTGGTTTTAGGAGGGTAGAAATGAAAAACATGACGGTGAAGCTTGTGGAGAGCGAGGGAAAGGTTGTTAGCGGGAGAGGTTTTTCTTGAATAAATTTTATGAATATTCTACCTTTCTAGCTTTTTATTTAAGTAAGAAATCAATAGAATAACGTAATGAAAACAACTGAAATCAGCTAAAACAAAGAGAAAAGAGAAAAGACGATGACTGAAATTCTGATTCTTTTATGAATAATTATATCGCAAACATTATAAACAGTAATAGATTTATACATGAAGATAGTAGAGAGAAATCAATATACGTGTCAACAAATCATTGACAAAGGTTGTTAAAAAATGAGCTGATGACAGCTCATTGAGTTGGTTGAGATAAAATCACACATGTTATTCTTTTGATGATGCAGCAATTTCATGGAGCATGGCATTGAGAAATTCTGTTGCAGTATAATATTTAACATTCTCCCGTCTTCTTCTTTTCTATGTTGCAAACTTTGTGGAGTCAACAACATATAGCTGATTGCTAAAATGAGAAAAATTGCGAAGTGGTATTGGCTTTGTAAAGATATCAGCTAGTTGATCTGTTGAGGGAACATGATTTACGCTTAATTAACCAGCAAGGACTTTTTCAAGAACAAAATTTATATCAATATCTACATGTTTCATTCTAGCATAATGTGTAAAGTTAGCAACAACTGAAACTGCAGCTGAGTTATCACACCAAACAATGGGTGTATGGGAAGTCTTTACTCTAAGTTCTTCAAGAAGATGTTGTAAGCCAATAAGTTCAGACACACAATTAGCAAGACTACGGTATTCTGCTTCAGAAGACGATCAAGATACTACTGATTGCTTCTTTGCAGATCATGCCACGGGGGTTGACCCAAAAAAATATAAAAACCCGATGTAGAACATCTATCTTCAATCGAAGAAGCCCAGTCGGCATCAGAAAAGGCAACCAAAATAGGGTCACCCAGTGTGATACATAAACCATGATGAAGAGTGCCAATGAGATACCGAAGAACACGTTTTACAGCTTTCCAATGCGTATCCAACGAATTGTTCATATATTGGCGAAGTTTGTTGACACAATAACAAATATCAAGACGAGTGAGGCAGATATACTGAAGTGAGCCAACAATAATTCGGTAAAGATGTCCATCGGGAAATGGTGACCCATCAGTGGAGGATAGCAAGGAACTTTCAACCATAAGTGTTGGAGCAGGAGAAGCACTAAGAAGTCTAGCTGTAGAAAGTAAATCAATGATGAACTTGTGTTGTGTTAGAATAAGACCCGAAGAATTACGAGTAACTTCGATGCCAAGAAAAAAATTGAGATTACCAAGATCCTTTAAAGAAAATTTAGCATGCAACTGTTGTACAACATTAGAAATTTTATTAGAAGAACTTCTCGTAATAACGATGTCATCAACATAGGTCATAAGATATAGTTTTGAACAAGAAATGAGCCGAACAAACAAGGATGAATCAGTCTTGGAGGGCTGAAAACCAAGTTTACCAATAAAAAGCTACGAAAAGTATTGAACCATGCTCTAGGAGCTTGACGTAACCCATATATAACCTTCTTTAATTTTCAAACGAGTTGAGTACCATTATCATCAAAAATTTTAAAGCCCGGTGGTTGAGTCATATAAATCTCTTCATCAAGGGAACCCTTAAGAAAATCATTATTTACATCTCTTGTCTTAAGGGCCTATTGTTCATCATTGCTAAAGTTAAAACAGTACGAATTGTAGTTGGACGAACAACTAGACTAAAGGTTTCGACAAAATCTGATCCAGCTTGTTGCGAGAAACCCTTTGCCACCAATCAAGCCTTGTACCGATCAATAGAGCCGTCTGACTTTTTCTTGAGTTTAAATAACCATTTACAACCCGCTGCTCGTCTGTTAGGTGGTAGAGCGCATAAAGTCTAGGTCTCATTTGCCATCAAAGCACTTAATTCATCATGAACTGCTGTCTGCCAATGTGGAAACCTCATAGCAACATGTATGTCAGTAGAAATATCATTGGAAGAACTGATTATCTCCGTAAGGTATGTTTTTGGTTTGAAAATACCTGTTTTACTACGAGTTAGCATGGGTGTTGATTAATACTGGGTTGGGGTAACAAAGATGAGCAAGACTTGGGATTAGTGATAGGTGCAGATGGTGTAGGGGATGATAAGGGGCATAAAGGAGACGTTAAATTAGTGGATGGTGTTGTAGTGGGATCCATGGGTGTAGGAAGATTGGTAGGTGATGTTATAGTGTGACTCGTAGGGGTAGGAAAATGTATGTGGGATGATGAAGAATTAAAGTTTGGAGTGGTAGAGTCTGCAAGAGAGGGGTTGTGTGTAAGAGATAATGAAGGGTGAGTAATGTGTGGAGGTTGTAAAGGGGTATCGAGAAAGGAATTAAGTGTAGGTGGTGGTAAAGAGAACATGGGAGTAGAGTAATATATAAGTGACAGAGGTGGCAAATTTTTTTAAAGAGAAAAGGTTCATTGCATGATATGATTATTTTACCATCAGGGGTTAAGCATTTATAACCTTTGTGAATGGGAGAGTACCCAAGAAATGTACAAGGGGTCGGTCGAAAATCTAATTTGTGGGAGTTATATGATCTAAGGTTTGGAAAACAGAAACAACTAAAAACACGAATAAAAGTATAATTAGGTTTTCGAGTAAATAGTTTTTCATAAGGTGAAATATTACCAAGGGGTGTAGATATCAATTGATTGATAAAAAAGACAGCACTACTGAAGGCATCGTACCAATACAATAGAGGCATAAAAGCATGAGCAAGAATAGCAATACCAGTGTTAACAATGTGTCGATACTTGCGTTCAACCAATCCATTCTGAGCCGAGTATGAGAGTAAGAGAACTGATGAAGAATGCCATACTACTGAGTATAAGAATTAAGAGCCTTAAATTCTCCTCCATTATCAGATTGAAAGGTTTTCAACTTACAACCAAGAAGCCGTTCAGCTTGACTATGAAAACTCATAAAGGTAGCCAAGACATCTGATTTGTTCTTAAGAAAATAAACCCAAGTATACCGAGTATAAGCATCCGTAAAGGCAACATAATAACGATACCCATTTGAAATCATTGGAACTGGTCCCCATACATCCGTAACAAAAAGCTCAAGAGGATAATTATACATCGTATGAGACAAAGAAAATGGTAAATTATGTTCTTTTCCAAGATGACACGCAACAGAGTTACTAAGTTCTTTATTGCGATAAATGGAAACATTACAATCATTTAAAACTTTCTTTAGTGTTGAGCTACATGAATGACCCAAACGTTGATACCACAAGTCCAAATAAGTAAGAGTCTCCGCAGTACAACAGTGAGCAAAAAATTCAGATGAAAGAGCGAACGAAAGTGTAGATGGCAATCGATACAGCCCATTATGAATAAAACCTTGAAGAAGTACATCACTTGTCTTTAAATCATGAACAAGACAATGATTAGGATGGAATTCAAAAGTAACATTATTGTCTCTTGTAAACTTTGACACAGATAACAATTTTTTTGTTATTCCGGGAACATAAAGAAAAGATTTCATATAAAGTGGATGAACAGAAGATAATAATGATGACTGACCAGTATGAGCTATAGGTAAAGAATTTCCATTACCAACAAACACTTTACCTGAGCAGATGTAAGGAACACTAGATGCTAAAGAAATCTCAGAATTGGTCAAGTGATGAGTGGCATCAAAATCAAAATACTAACCCATTATCATCTGGGAGAGTTGGAGTTGCAATATGCGCTTGAGGAGTTTGAGAGACTGGTCTTGTAGAAGCATTTGAAGTCCCAAAAGTAGTAGTAGCATTTGGCCCTAAGATAGTAGCACCAGTGAGCCAAGATGAAACAAATGGATTCTAACCAGTTTGTGGAAGAAGTCACATATTCCAATATGTATTTAGACCAGGTGTCATGGTGGACCCAATTAATCTTGTGTTCATCAATGAAGTTGTATTATAAGGACTAGGAGTAGCCCAAGATGAATCATAACCACCAAAAAGAGATGAAGATGCATACATGCTACACATAGTTTGAACCGGTAGTGAAGTGGTCATTGATACAATAGATGGTGGTGATGGGGATGGTCGATAAATATTTCCTTTAAAAGATGGATCAAACCTATGGTAACATCGGTCAAAAGTGTGGCCAATTTTACCACAAAGTTGACATTGAAGACGAGATGGCGATTGACCCCTCCCTCTACCTCGAGAACCTCCACCAGACGATGGCCTGTAACTTGAAACAATAGACGGCGAAGAAGCAGTAAATGCAGTATTAGACTCAACAATATTAGCTGATTGAGGAAATTCAGTTACCATAGATTGTTGACAGGATTCAGTATCAAGGAGCATTGTAGAAACAGCATGAACTATGGCCGGTGTGGGAGTGGCAGAAAGAATAGTGATAATAGAGTCAAATTCGGAGGCAAGTCCATTGAGAATGGCTGTGACTTGTTCGAGTTCACTTATAAACTCCCCACAACTTGCAAGTTGCTGGCAAATAATCTTGATTTGCATAAGGTAGTCCTTCATTGCTAGATCCCTCCTTTTTTTTAGAGTGTAATAGCCGACGATAATGCATGAGCCATGATGTAGTTTTGCTTCCAAAGAGGGTTGTGAGAGCACTACAGATTTGAGAGGTGGAATCAAGACCAATTAGGTGAGGGAAAACAATAAGGCCAACAGAAGAGAGCAGCCAAGAGGCAAGAGCGCTGTCCTGCTGCTCAAACACTTCAAAGGTAGGGTTGATTTTGACACTCCCAGATGAAACCGTAACAACCCAAGGCGGTGGCTCAATCGAACCATCAAGATACCGCTGGAGTTTGAAATATTTGACAGCAAGAAAAATTTGTTGTTTCCAAAATAAAAAATTTGTATCGTCCAAAATGAGAGTAAGTTTCTTAGAGAAGAACATCTTACTGTCAGAAGAAGAATCAGTAGAGGTTGATGAAGAACCGTCATCCACCACCAACGATGGTGGGTCAGACGGAGGAGAGAAAGTCATTGAAAATCTGGAACTGATACCAAGTAAGAAATCAATAGAATAACATAATGAAAACAACTGAAATCAGCTAAAATAGAGAGAAAAGAGAGAAGACAATGACTAAAATTCTGATTCTTTTGTAAATAATTATATCGCAAACATTACAAACAGTAATGGATTTATACATGAAGATAGTAAAGAGAAATCATGATACGTGTCAACAAATATTGACAAAGGTTGTTAAGAAATGAGCTGATGACAGCTCATTGAGTTGGTTGAGATAAAATCACACATGTTATTCTTTTGATGATGTAGCAATTTTATAGAGCATGACATTGAGAAATTCTGTTACAGTAAAATATTTGACAATTTAGGCCCTAATCTAACCTTGTTACAAGTTTACAAACATCGAAGTCGGCTAATGCCAAGTGCTCCTACATGATCTGATCTTATGGAAATGGAATAATTAACTTCACAAGTCAAAACTATGGTTCAAGATAAATTATAACTTATATTCACTTGGACCATTACTGATAACAGCCTAAAACCCATCAAGAACGTCTTCATTCTCAGCAACAATTCTAGAAGCATAAAGAAGTTGACCAGGTTTCTCACAATGCCTTTGTTTAGCCTGACCAATTGTAAACCAGAAATTAAAACCAGGTCAGGCAGAGTGAAGGATGGAAAGGAGAAAGAAAGGGAAAAAAAAGAAAAAGAAGGGGATTGAAACAATGTTGTTTCATAATTTAACATTTAACGTAATTTAATTTAAAAGCATGTAAACGTGGCAGTACAACCAGCATTCCGTTTGGTTTTAACAGAGGAGTGACCAAAACAAGAACACATCAATTTTAGAGTGATTAAATGGGTAGTTTACCCTACAATATATTACATAGATAAGTTTACATATATAACATATTCCTATTATATTATTATGTGTACGGTTAGAAAAGGATTTTTTAGAAAATTTGGATAAATTTTCGATTTGTGCATGTCATTCTTGCCACAGAGCATTGAGCAGGGCAAGTACTCATATGTTTGGCGTTGTCTTTCCAATGTATGGTCAGATGTTCTTACTAGCGTTTATTGGTCTCTTATTAATGGCCAGTTTGTGAACTTCTAGAATGATGTCTAGGTTGTTGATGCTGGCCCTCTCAAGCTCTCTTATTTAGGTTCAGCTGTATTGGATAAATTGATTTAAGTTTGTGATATGATGTAACACCCCTTACCTGACTCGATCGTCTGGTTTGAGCTACAATATGCCATATCCGTTGCTAGAGCAATTACTGTCAAATATACCGTAAATAAATCATTCAAACATTCAAAAATGTCATAAACACATTCTCATTATGATACGAAATTGAATTTGAGCCTTAATCAATCTTACAAAAGCTCTTTGGTTGACCCGAGCATGAAATAGGACTAAATTGTAAAGTTTTAAAATTTCAAGACCGATGTCATGACATCACAGAACAGAGATTGTCATGTCACAACATCAGACCACTCAACATTACTGTTGGCCGATGTTGCGATAAGAAAGATTGCTTGTCGGGACGTGTACTCTTTTTTTGATATAATTTAAGTCATTTGGTACCTATTTCATGTCAACCTCTCAAATTCATAGTTTGGTGCATAATTGCACAACTTACTTGCATAAAAACATACTAAAATACATTCCAAATATTACATTTAACCAGTTTCCAATCAACCAATCCAATATACCATAATTTGGCTCCAAATCATATTAATTCAACTTATACAAATTCAACCTATTCAACCATACATTTAATTATTCAATATCTATACTTTACCATACCATTTCACATTCAAATTTGTCATTCAAGTATTATATTTTAGATTATCACATTACCAAAATATACACTTATATATATATATATGAATATCAGCCTTCCCAAAATCAAACATTATCAAGGTTCAAATCAAAGTTACCATTCTCAAGTTAAAAAAAGTATAACACCTATATACATGCCACATAATCGGGCTTTAGAATGTTTGGAAGACTACCAAATCAATGACGAGATAGTGTGGATTTCTCGTCGATCCGCTAGACATGTTCCACAAATCAACAATCTACAAGAAAAGGGAAAACAACAGGGTAAGCATTTTGAAATCCTCTACTATCAATAATTACAAGAATTTTTCACCAGTTTCGAAATTCATACATTTTAGTTCCTATGTTAAAAACTAACAATTAAACTTTACAAACTAATCCTTTTTCACTTCTAAGCTTAAAATATAACAATTTAGTAATAATTTCATTAAGAACTCATCAATGAAAACTTTTAGAATTTCAATAGTTTTATAAATTGGTATATAAGTTAGCTAATTGATCAAGCTCCCATGACATCAAAAACATAAATATTAAAAAAAAATTAAATTGAACTCACCAAATTAAGTCCCGAATAACTTTAAGCTTCAACAATGGTTTTCTAGGTTTTCTTCGATAGTTTCGGTTGAAGAATAAAAGCAAATAAAGATAACAATTAGTTTTCTTTTATATCTTGATTATAAAATTAATTAATCTTAAATAATTAACTAAAGCTTAACTAACTTATCTTAATCAAAATTAACAAAGTTAGTGGATTGAAATAAACATCCACCGCCATTTGGCACTTTAAATTGGTCCAATTCCGCAATTGGTCCTTTGGATATTTAAAAATTTATAGTGATACATTTTTACAATTTTGACTATTTAATCTTTATACCTTACTTAATTATTAATTTGACAAAATTTAGGGACCAAACTTTAATACTCCAAATCTGCGTTTCCGTGTAACTACAACTAGGAAATGGGATTGCGCGTTCTTTTCGCACCAGTGTTACCTTATCAGAATTTGTAGTTGATTGCGACTATCTTGCCTCCTTTAGAGGAAGCTGGAGAGGACAGGGTTGCTTGGCGCTGGTCCACTGCAGGTAAGTTTTCGACTGCGAGAACGTATGAATGGTCACGATAGTTGGATAGTTTAGGGAATGGGGTTGACTTGCGTTTGGTTTGGCGTTGTAATACTGCCCAATGGGTTTGGGTTTTCTTGTGGTTATTGTGGCATAATGTGGGTACTCACAAATGAAGTGCGATTAAGATGGAGTATGGCCTCATCGGCTTACTTTGCTTGGTGCGGAAGTGAGGTGGAATTATGCAGTTCATGTATTGCGAGACTGTCTTCTCGCGAGAGGGGTTTGATGTTCTATTCTTCCTTCTCATTTGCATAATTCCTTCTTAGCACACTTGTTTGGTTCATGGTTTTGTGGTAAATTGCAAAATGTGATTGTTGTTGCATTGCTCGACAGTGAGATGTTTACTGCAGGGGCGAAGCAGGGACCGGGCTATTAGCGGTGGTCTTAACGTCATTCAATGGTAAGGTAAATATGGACGACGCTTGTGCCAGCAGCTATCAGCGTTTGTCTGTTGGAGGAGTCTTGCGGGACTCAGATGGGGGTTGGCAGCTTGGATTTGCGATGAACATAGGGGCTGTTTCATTTTTTCAATTAGAGGCAAGGGACTTTTTTTTATAACTCAATGAATTTATAGTTACTATTTAGTCAAAATTAAAATTCTGAAATTTAAAAATAAAAAATAACTAAACTAAAATGATATAAAATGATTTAATGGTGAAATCTTACTTTACGAAAAACAAAGTTGGACTTAGAAAGTCTATTTTGTTTCATCATTCACTGTTGACAGAAAATGAATGTATGCTACCACTATCATTCGGGGAAAAACTATGTCAGTCTTTCACCGTTCACGTAAGGGCGCAGTTTTTGTTTGAAACTTCTGGCGTTCGCTCGTGATTAAAGACAATTTCATCACAAATTTATCGCATTTAAATATATTTATATTTTTTTATTAAGGGCGAGTAAAATTTAATTTGACTTAAAAAAAATTTAAATTTCGAGTTTGATTTTTAAATTCAAATAAGTTAGATTATTTTAAAATTTAAATTTATATTATTATTTAGTTTTACTAAAACAACGTCGTTTCCTTTTATTTTATCACCCGCAAACTACTGCCATAAAATAAACTCGTTAACACTAAAGAATAAAATATTAGTTATGCGTTTAAGTCATCCATATACAATGTATTTCAACGGTTACCATTTAATTTGTTCAAACATAGAAAGAATCCTAAAAATTCTTGAGAGTTTAAGGACAAACTAAGGTACTTCAAATCAACAATACATTCGTGCTGCTTAAGGATCATGATAGATTTAGATATTTACAGACATTCGATTTTTTATGAATTTAAATATTCTATTAATAATTTAATTAATGCAAATTCAAATAATTATACTTAATGTGAATAATAAATATATTCAATTTTTAAAAATAAAATTATAAATTCTAGTTTAGATTTTTAAAATATGATAAATCTCAAAATTTCACATAAACTTTGGTCTAACGTGCAATGTTATACATGAATTTTGATTTGCTGCAATTATACACATAAAATTTTGGTTGTGCTTAAAATTGTTGAGTCCGGTTAAAGTTTACTACAAGTCCTTGTACCATATCATAAAGTTCATTTTAGTCCTTATATTATTACTGTAGTAACCCAATTTTGCCTGACCCAATACATAAACCCAAACAAAGAAAAAATAAAAACAAAATAAATAAAACCCAATTTACAAGCCCAAACCAATACAAACCCCAAAGCCCAATAGCCCGCAATCTAAACTTTTTTCAGAAAAATTGAAAACCCTAGATCCCCTATGTGCCGCTGCTCCTGGCCAAGTTAGTGAATGCGACACTCGAGGACTGCCTCCCTTACAATCGTTTCACCGAAATGGCAAGGGTGCGACTCCCATCATCGTTGACCACCATCACGACCTGCAAAGAAGAAAGAAAGATAGAAGCAAAAAATAATAATACAAATATTTGTAATCACTCGACTATAAAAGCCAAATAAACAGATTGTAATAGACACGAAGAAAAAGCAAAGAGATATAAAAATTTCCAGTTCTAAAAGGTATACTTTTACATCGTATTATAAAAATTTCCAGTTCTAAAAGGTATACTTTTACATCGTATACATATAAAAAACAATAAATAAAATACGAAGCTTATTTTTACCTTTGCCACCACCGCCGATATCCCCTTTGGCTTGAAAGGCTGTTGAATCCTTGGGGATTCGCCGGAAGGCTGCCCCGGAGGAGGAAGGGAACCTCAAGGTCCCTTTTTGCATTTTCAGATTTTGGCCGGATTTTAAAGATTTTGGCTCTAGATTCAGGTTCCCCGTGAAACGGAGACAAAAAGGCCTTTTTTTAACAACTCCGGCCACCGGAGGCAACGGCCGCCATCGCCAATGACCGGTGGCCATGGCGGAGTGCTGACACCCCTATGGTCGGACCCAGGGATGCGTTCATAGAAAAAAAAAGGAAAAAAGAGGATTTTTTTAAAACCCAAGATAAGTAAATTTTTTCTGAAAATTTTGACTTATATAAGGCCTCGGTTCAACGTCGTTTTGGCCTGGCTTTAGAAGCCCCAAAACGACATCGTTTTGAAGTGCGACCCGATTGCCCAACCCGAAATACCGTAAGATCCGCATGTTTTTTAGGAAAAGGGATCTTTTTAGTTTCGGTCTTGCCGCTTTCTTTGTTCTTTCTAATTTCGTCCTATTTCATTGTTATTTTTTATTCTTACCCTTGGTATTTTGTTCTTGTGCAATTTAGTCCCTCGACCCACTGTGGACCCATCGAGGGAAGGACACGTGTAAATGTGGGTGGGATAATTACCTTTTGAGTCCCTGTGCATTTATCCCATTTTAATTTAATCTTTTTATGTCCTATTTCTTTATGATTTAGACTTTTAATTTTGTTATGCTTTCAATTTAGCCTTTTATTTCTTTTTCTTTATGTACCCATTTATTTATTTGCAATACATACCTTAAATGTCGTTTAAATTTCAATTTAATCCCTCATTTATTTAATTTTGCCTCTTTATTTACTTTATCTTTTATTTTAACATTTAAAATATATGTTATTTATATTTCTTTTTATTATGCTATTTTATTTTTATCTTTGTTATTATTATTACTATTTTTATCGTTCATGTTAGTATTATGATAGTAATCATGACATGATTATCACTATTATTACTATAAATCGGTGTATTTTTATTATCATTATAGTTGCATTATTATTATTCACTTGCATAACCTTTTTATTTTCTTATATCATTTATTTATTTATTTATTATTCTAATATCATTATTTTATTTTTTACCCTCTACTATTTTACCTTATTTTGCTAATCACGATGCCATCATGTTAAAATATATTTATCCGTTTTTACACTATGCCCAAATAAATTAAATGTATATCGTTTTAAAAGTTACACTCGTTTTATCTAATGCATATAAAATATTTAAAACCAAGAGAACGTTCATTATTTTTGGGCTTTGAGGAAGTCGTGCTCCTATCTTACGGAGTATGGCATTTTTCTAAAACCGAAGTAATCGAATATCCTACTTAAGATAATAAAAAAACAAAATTTAGGTAATGATCAAATGTCGATTATTTTGGTTTTTAAGGATTCGAGGCATTGTGTCCTAACTTACGGGGTATGATCTTTTCTTCTCGATTAACTCAAAATAAGGCCTTCTCCATAAAATTTAATTTAGTTAAGTGATATCTTAATCAAATAACATTATACAAAGAGGGATCATGTTTTAAATTTTCTTCAAATTTTCAATTCTCGACACTAAGATATCAAGTAATTAATTAGGTACTAATTTTGGGGGTTATGAGGGTGTTAATCATTCCTCATACGTAACCGACTCCCGAACCTATTTTTTGGATTTTGTAAGACCGAAATAATTTTAGTAAATCGAATATTTTATTAAAATGATAAAGTTTTGAGGTGATCCAACCACACCTAATTAAAAAGGATTGATGGCGACTCCATTTTCACTTTTTTAAATAAAAGTCGATTTAAAAAAAAGGTTTCGATAGATTGGCGACTCCACTGGGGATAAAATAAGAGAGTCAAGCCGCAAGTTGATTACTTTTTGGTCTTTTTGTCAAAAATTGATAATTTAGTTTAAATTGACGATCCCATCCTTGCATTTCACCTTTCATACTTTATTTTGGTGGTAAATAATGTTTTCATTATTTTGGGTTACATGATGATTCAATATGTCTATTTTATTAATTTGAGTTTCTCTTGGTATATTTCCGCACATTGCATGGCATACTTGCTCCATTTTGCCTTTCTTAAGTGGGAGTGAGAAGCTATTCATTTGTGAGGTCTTCACCTCCGTATAGGATAGTGAATCGCTTTCGGGATACATTCGTACTTATGTCTTCATGAGGTCTTCCCCTGAACTGAACTTGGTCCGTATGAGCCTATAATCAGTAAGGATTAAGGAATCTGCTAGTTTAGGTTCCCCTACTTTAGAACCGAACCGCATATAATGAGACCTAAAGAACCCACTCCAGGTAGAACCATGTCAAACCTTTAGTGGTCACTCGAATAGATGTTCTATTTACTATTTCTTGCTTTGTATAAAATGTACTGACTTGTTTCGTGTTGTTTTGGCTGTGATTGCATTGTATTTTCATCATAGAAAAGGGTGTTGATTCGCATTCAGTTGCTAAATAAAGAGCTTGTCATGGAAAAAGGCTTTCTTGATAAAGTAGAAGACAATGCGACCGTACGAATATGGTTCGAAAAAACACAAGAGAAAGGTGACAGCTTGACGGAAGGATACATGTCGAAATTATGGGATTTCACTCGCATCAGTGTGACTCATAATAATCTTCAAGAGTTGAAAGAAATATGGGACCAATAGGATGACGAAATCAAGCATTTATTCTACCGTGAATATGGTGATTTGCTTTATTTACTCGATGTCAAAAATGGATAAGCACTTATTCCGAGCTCTTACCCAGTATTGGAATCCCGCATATAGTTGCTTCACTTTTGGAAAGGTAGACTTGGTGCCCACCGTAGAAGAGTACACAACTCTAATCCGTTACCCGAGGATCTAAGCCGACAAAGCATATTCTAGAGCCGCCAATGTCCCAACTTTCTTAAAGAGACTAATGAACATAACTGGGATGAGCGAGTAATGGGTCGCGGCCTAAATTAAACAAAAAAGGGATAGCAAATGCATCCCTTGGAAAAATCTGTGAGATTTGATCTTGGTATATTCGGATGCGAGAAAAAGAGTCGACATTTTTTCCTTGAGTATTTATGGGTTAGTTATCTTCCCCAAAACACTAGGGCACATTGATGATGCAGCTTCAGATATATTTGACCGACTTGCCAAATGGGTCACTCCCGTCCCAATAATTTTGGCTGAAACTTTTAGATCTTTAAGTGCATGTCAGAGAGCGGGTGAAGGAAGATTTATCGGGTGTGCACAACTCTTGCTAGTCTGATTTTATAGCCACTTTTGGAAGGTAGAAAAAGTCTCTTATCAAGTATTCTCCTAGGATTACTCTCCCTTTAAAGAATTTGTAGCTATCCTAAGACGAGACAAGATTTCTTAAAAAAAGTGAATGACAATTCTCTAGAGTCTCAAAGATGAAGACGTTCAATGGAAGTCCCCTTGGATGATCTTTGACAAAATTTTGTACAGATGTTGAGACTTTGACTGGGTCCATCTACTCGGGATTTGGGGAGCTGTTGGATATGTCCTTCTACTTGTATTGAGACAGTATAGGTTGAGGCAATTTATACCGATAACGCAAGGGCTGGCTTAATGTGAGTTTACGTACAAATGTGATAATTACAAAAAGAAGGTTCGTGAAATTTCGAATGTGTGGAATCAAACTTAAAAAATGAAGAGATTTTTTACAAATCCCATGATGACCTAGGAATATGATTGGTGGTGGGGTAAAAGAGTAAATGAAAATGTCCCTTCGACGAGCCAAGAAAGTACCCGGCCAATAGAATAACACTCGCAAGTAATCCCGTTTGAATTAGAGATCGTAAAGTAAGACTTCGAAAAGAAGAGTTCGAAGCTAAAGAAAAAGGATAGAAAAGTTGGAAGAGGAAATGATTCAGTTAGAATTAGACGTTGACGTCCAAAAGTTAGAAGTCGAGAAAACGAGGAAAGGAAAAAATAAGGCTGATGATGACTTGGATAGTTTAAAAACAAATTATAAGAAACTGCATCGATTGATGATGAATGCTGGGTTAGATAAAACATCAGAATAGTGGCGGAAAGAAATCCAAAAAGAAAGGATTAGAGCTGATCAGTGGGAAAATAAATTCTAAGATGCTCGAATTCGAGAAGATGCTCTAAAAAGAGACTTGTTAGAAAGCTGAAATGAAAAGGTTGGATTGAGAGCCAAGGTAACAGAATTAGAAAGGTCACTGTATCAATATTGTAGTCGCAACTTTGTGATTAAGTTGAAAGCAAGCTTAACTAAGATTGAAGAGTTGAAGGGAAAGATAGAAGAGCTCGAGGCTGCACTTCAAAATTGTGAACTTCGAATTGAGCTTCTTGAAACAAATAATGAACATTAGAAAGAGCAACTCCAACGCTCTCAAGGTCAGATCAGGGATAGAGATCACATTATGTGCGAAACTGTGATTCAAGTACGGGAAGTAGCCGACCATTTGCAAACCCTAGCGGTTCAAGCTGACATGCTGAGAGTGAGATACTAATCAGAATCAGATTGGGGCCGAGAATTAGCTTGGTTTCCTAGAAAAGTCAAGGCTTTGAGTATTAGGGCAATGTCGTATATGTAAAATGTATCCGTTTTATGTAAAGAAATTTGTTTTCTAGCAAAGTTGTTCTAATAGAATTGAATTAGATTCAATGCCTCTTTTTGCATTCATCAGCATTACATTTCATCATATGCATTAAATTTCATAAAAAGACCCTAATTAATCGAAATTATGATAGTTACCCTGGAAACCAACAAGAATCTGCCAACTGAATATCGTTACGGTACCTGCGGTAAAACCAAAGTCATGGATCAAAGGTTAGAGAGACTAGAACAAATTCAAAAAGACATGCAAGATCAGTTGCAAGCGTAATTGCAACACCAATTAGCTAAGGTACAGCAAGACATTAAGGACCAAATACAAAAGTCCCAATGAAGCATAATAAGCCATTTGACCCAGTTGCTGGCTAGAGGAATTGAAAAAGTGAGGAGTATTGTGATTAACTTTGGGGATGATAATGAAAACCATACATACCCCTCAGGCTTTACTCTAGTGAATGTCCAAGCCTAACCAGATACATATCCACGAAGGGTACCCGTTACCATAAGACCACAACAATACCAAGCTTGTACCTCAATACCAGTAAATTACCCAACGGGTTCAGGTTCCAATCCCGGAGATAATCTGACCAACCCCGTTGTTCCAGATTTGGACGACATGGTGGAAATGGATAGAGCAAGAGTAGAATTTCCAAAATAGCTAGAAGATCGATGCAAGTGGTTAGAGGAGAAATTTAGAGCTATGGAGAATACTGACTTTCATTGTGGGGTCGATGCCAAGGAATTGAGTTTAGTCCCAGATCTAGTGCTCCCACCAAAATTTAAAACTCCAGAATTACAATGTTCAACCGAAGAATGACAGGATACGTCAATAATGACCAATTGTTAATCTATTACTTCCAGGATAGTTTGATTAGGTCAGCTGTCAAATGATACAATTAGCTAAGCCATGCCAAAATTAATTCATGGAAAGACTTGACACAGGCTTTCATGAAACAAAACAACTATGTGACCGATATGACACCCGATAGAATTACGCTGTAAAACATGAAGAAGAAGTAAAGTGAAAGTTTTAGGCAATATGCTCAGAGATGGAGAGAAGTGGCAACACAAGTTTAGCCAACCTTTTTAGAAAATTAGGCAACAATGCTTTTCATAAACACTATGAAAGCCTCGTTCAGTAACTATATGCTGAGTAACGCTACTAAGAGCTTCTCAGATATAGTAATGTTCGGAGAAATGATTGAGAATGCAATAAGGAGTGAGAAAATAAACGTGAGGGAAAGCGCTAAAAAGTCTAACCCGAGAAAGAAAGAAAATGAATTAAACATCGCAAGTGTGTACAATAAGAGCTATTCAAAAGCGGTCACTGTAGGCCAACCAAGGACCATGACAACTAGGCATTAAGGACCTTCAAGGCAAGAATCTAACTCAAGGCCAAACATGGAAAAACTTAAGTTCACACCTATCTCGATGACATATAGAGAGTTATACTAGAATTTGTTTAACGCGCATGTAGTATCCCCATTTTATTTAAAACCCATGCAACCCTTGTTCCCAAAATGGTATGATGAGAATGCTCAATACGAGTACCACGCAGGAATAACGAAACACTCAATTGATAACTACACTGCATTGAAAAAGTTGATCGAGGGGTTCATCAAGATTGGGATTGTAAGGTTCAATGATCCCTCGGGAGCTAATGTGGCAAAAAATTCGTTACCTAGTCATTCTGACCAAAGGGTAAATGCGATAATCGAGAGTGAAGAAAAGATGACCAAAACCAATGTTGTGGAAGTGAAATCCCTACTAAAATGGGTTTGGCAAAAAAGATAGATATGAGATTAATGATTCAAGATTCATAAAAGATACCCCAAGGAGTGATGAGCTACTGTGAGTTTCAGGCTAAAGGAGGTCATGAGATCTAGGAGTGCGCTGAGTTCAGAGCTCTAGTGCAAAGTTTGATGGATAATAAAGAATTGAAATTTTTTGAAGATGTCAAAGGCTCGGAAAGAGGAGATGTTTGCGCCTTAGAGGAAGGATCAATGGAGAAAGTTTACAAGGTCAACCACATAGTGGTAATTATTTCATGACCAAGAAGTAATGAAGTGGGAGCACAAGCTACGCCAAGAGTCATAATTCAAAAACCTGTGAATTTTTCCTACAAGGATAGAAAAAAGGTTCCATGAAATTATAATTGTAACGTGATGATCTCGGAAGAGGAGAACTCGGTTGGCACTATAGAATGGGGCCATGATATTGGTTTTTTCACGCGCAATGGGAGGCACTATGACCCTACAATTGCAAGAACTGAACCCCTTAAAGAAAAAACGCTGGCAGTTGATCATAAGAAAGAAAAAACGGCTAGACTTAAATTACCTGTCAATGAGCTAGTAACTGAGAACGAGGCTAGGAAATTCTTGGAGTTCTTAAAACAAGTGAGTATAGTGCTGTAGAACAGCTACACAAGCAACCAACTCGCATATCAGTATCAGCTTTGCTTTTGAGCTCAGAGACGCATCATAACACGTTCATGAAGGTGTTAAATGAAACTTATGTCGCTGATAATATCTTTGTAAACAAGCTAGATCGTTTGGTTAACAATCTGAGTGCCAACAATTTTATCTTCTTCAATAATGATGAAATACCTTCAGGAGATATGAGATCCACAAAAGCTCTACACATCACTACCCGCTACAGAGGATATACATTGTCAGGAGTGTTAATCGACAGTAGATCCGCACTGAATGTCTTGCTTCTATCCACACAAAATATGTTGCTAATAGATAGCTCTCACATGAAGACGTGCCTAAATATAGTGAGATTATTCGATGGTACAGAAATGAAGGTGATGGGGAGGATTGAAATACCACTTTTAATTGGTCCAAACACATATGAGGTAGACTTTTTGGTAATGGATATCAAACCCTCTTATAACTGCTTGTTGGTTAGGCCTTGGATTTATTCGGCTGGGGTAGTGCCGTTGTCATTACACCAAAAACTGAAGTTAGTAACAGAGGGTCGACTGGTAACAATAAACGCCGAAGAGGATATCATTGCATCCGTAACTAGTGACGCACCATACATAGGAGCGGATGAGGAGGTAATAGAATGTTCTTTTCGATCACTGAAATTTGTTAATGCAATTTTTATTATTGAAGGAAATAAGATCTCAGTACCAGGCCTGTAGTTGACGGTCGGGAAGGGAGTCTTACCTGGAAGAGGAATCAGAAAATACCTTCAAGGAAGAGTCGATGCACAATTGTTGATGGACAAAAAAGACCGTTTTGTCGTAGGGTACATGCCAGATGCAAGACAAAACAATAAGGAACTGAAAAAGAAGTAAGAAAGAAAAATAACATGACTAAGTGGGGTGTAACACCCCCTAACCCCAAACCGTCGTCGAAATAGGGTTATGGAGCATTACCAGACATATCGGATAACTTATAACTAATTCAGAAATAAATAACAGGCATAGCATACTTTAATCATTTTCCTTTAATATTTGTATAAATTATGTCATTTTAGTTCCATTTCATACTTATAACCAATTTAAACATCATTCTACAACCGTAATAACAAAACTCTTATACTTAACCTATACATCACCTAGGTACATGCCACATAATCAAAACAAAGGTACATCACCAAAATTTCTCTGAGGTCGGGATTGCTCTGGATGCTAGACTGGACACTGGCTTTCTACTAACCTACGCACGGAAACAACCATACGCTGAGTATGGGAATACTCAGTGGTATTACCATAATTCAAATTTATAACATTAATCGATAAATTATATACATTTAATTTATGTCTACAATTATTCATTAATTATCTCATACTTTAAATCAACTTGATAATTAATAACAATAAGCAATATTTCAAATCTTGTATTTAATTGTATTCATACCTTATTTCACTATTTCAATTCATATACAATTCATTCCAATAGTTCATTTTAATTCATATACAATTCATTCAATTTACACTATATTCAATATCAATTCTATTGCAATTTGTACTAACTAATATCATATAAAAAAATTACTCTTAATCAAATCATGAGCTTTGGGTTCATATCTTAAAATCTTATATCTCGATTTCCAATTCACATATCAATTCACAATTTCACTTTCTCATTTCTTTCCATAGCTCAATCAACCACACTTATTCAAATGTTCTCATTTCAATTATTTACCCCTATTAACAAGACTCGGACCTTGATGGATGCACAGATCCAACTTAACACACTCGAAATAATATAAATCCTCCTTAACACACCAGTATATCATATCCTCCCAAACACACCAAGGCATTAGATGCCTCTTCGGATAAACCGAAGCATATAATAACATAATCATCTTCTCGGTCGAACTACAAATCTCCTCATCACATCACAAACCCTATGGCATGCAGGGTATTATTTTACTTCTTCAATTTCGAATTCATTTACACAACAATTTCAAATATTCAATCAATTCAAAACATCTATTATTTCAATTCACAAACAATTCAATATCAATATTGACCTTATTTTTATTTATTAAACATATTATTCAAAATTCAACAATTACTATTAATTTAAATTATAAAAATTAATAATTAAATCTAAATTATGGCAATACTAACCAAAATTTTCTTGAATCACTCATTACCCACCTTCTCCTTTCCTTTCTCGAACAATGACTCTTGCATGACATTGGCTACGTAATTAAACAATTAAAAATCATTAATACACAATTTCATCAAAATATTTCCATTTATACCTAAACTTGACCTAAATTTTAATTTAATTCATTATCAATACTAATTTTATTTTCCCAATCTAACTCCATATTCTCTCTTAATTCTTACTATAAACTCATTTTAACTCTTCATTTTCACCATAACTCCCTAATTTCGAAATTCTCTCAATTTAGTCCCTATTAATTCAAAGCCTATAATTTATTTTAAAAATCAACCTTTTACTAACTTCTAACTTGAAATTCAATCAATTTAAACTCTAATTCTTCAATTTATTCAATATAAACAACATCTAAAAATTTACTAACTTTCAAATTTTCAACTTAAATCAAGTAGTATTTTGTTCTAGGATTCCAAAAATATCAAAATTAAAAGAAAAATATACTAAATTGACTTACCAATTGAGCTTGGAACTTCAAAACCCCAATTCTCCTTTTTTTTCTTTTCTTTCTCCTTTCTCCTTCTTTGTTCGTTTTTCAATTCTGTTTCTTTCTCTTTTATTTCTTATTGATTTTTCTTGCCCAACCGTCCAGCCCATATAATTTGAGCCTAATTGCCTTTTAAATCCCTCCTTATTAGTCACTTAAGCTATTTAATCACAATTTAACAAATTTTGCACTATTTTCAATTTAGTCCTTTTTAATTAATTGACTATCCAAACGTTAAAATTTTCTAATGAAACTTTTATACTAACTCAATAACACTCTATAAATATTTATAAAATATTTATGGCTCGGCTTATGAATTCGAGGTCTCTATACCTCGTTTTAGACCAATTTACCTATTAAATTCTTTTTAAATCACAAAATTCACTAATTCAAAATTTTTTCTAAATTCACAATTGACCCATAATTATTAATTTCTTAAATTTTAAAACCCACTGGTCGAATTTAGTGATCTCGAATCTCTATTTTCGACACCTCTGAAAATTAGGCTGTTACAGGGGGAGAGGTCAAATGAGAACCAATGATATTTCCCCTTATATCTAAAATATTCGTGTTATGAGAAATCATTTATCCTGGACGAAAAATGTCAGAAAAAGTGAGCCTGTTAACCAAAATTACGAAAGGAATGTTGGGAAACTTCAGCATCAATGCCATATCTGAAGAAAGAATTGAGGAAGAAAACCTATTAGGAATTTATCTTTACATCCCCAAAAGTGTTCTAAACAATTGGACTACAGAAGAGATCCCTGTAATTTTTAGAACTAATTCAGAGTAATGTTCAAAACACACTTATTGCTCTAAGCCTGGGAGTAGTAGGACTCCTTTTGTGAAAAAGGCACATGTCCACTATTTTTATTTCAAAAAAAATGCATTTTTGTGTCTCATTTTGGCAAATATTCTTTTATTTTTTCCTTTTCATTCACACTCATACCACACAGATAATTATTCTTAGATTCATTTGTTCTTTGGGTCTTCCTTTATTCCTATAACAGGCCTCTAGATATCAATGATATGAGCGAAGCTGCTACTGATTCAAAGTCGCCTTTTGAGCAGGATATGTGTTCAGTGGAACCTCAGGACTTTGAAAATGATCGAGATTGTAACCTATCTCTTGATTTGTTAAGGATGGTAGGACAAGATAAGAAACAAATCCTACCTTACAAAGAGTAAGTAGAAATTGTTAGCTTAGGAGAAAAACAAGAAAAGAAAAATGTGAAAGAAGAGGTCAAGAAACAATTCGACGCTGGTTTCCTACAAGTGGTTAATTACTCGGAGTGGGTAGCCAATATAGTCTCCATCCCTAAAAAAGATGAGAAAGTACGAATGTGTCTAAACTACAGGGATTTAAACAAAGCCAGTCCGAAGGATAATTTTCTATTGCCTCACATTGACTCATTAGTGGACAACACGACATATTATTTATTGTTCTCCTTCATGGACAGTTTCTTCGGATACAATCAGATAAAGATGCATATTAAAGATATGGAAAAGATCACATTCGTAACTATGTGGGGGATAATTTGCTATAAAGTGATGCCATTTAGACTAAAAAATGCCAGAGGGACGTATCAAAGAGCCATGGTAACTTTGTTTCATAATATGATGCACAAAGAAATCGAGATTTATGCCGATGATATGATTGTAAAATCTCGAACAGAAAAGGAACATGTACAAGTCTTAAGGAAATTGTTTTCAAGGTTAAAAAAATTACAGCTAGAGCTGAATCCAGCAAAATGTTCCTTCGGGGCCATATCGGGAAAATTACTAAGATTTGTAGTTAGCAAGAAAGAGATCAAGATCAACCCGGGTAAAGTTAAGTCTATACAGTAGTTGCTTTCACCAGGCTCTCAAAATGAGGTCCGGGGTTTCTTAGGAAGATTAAATTATATCGCTGATTCATTTCACAACTAATCGAGATATGTGACCCTATACTTCATCTCCTTAAGAAACATAATCCAGATGTGTGGGATGAGAAATGCTAGAAGACTTTCAACAAGGTCAAACATTACTTATCCAATGCCCTAGTACTAATGCCATCTAGCCCAAATAAGCCACTGATATTGTATTTGGCAGTATTTGGAAACTTTATGAGATGTGTGCTTCGCCAACATGATGAGTCATGGAGGAAAGAAAGAGCGATATATCACCTCAGTAAGAAGTTTACTGAATGTGAGACTAAATACTCGCTAATTGAGAAGTTGTGTTGCGCCTTAATTTGGACAACCTAGATACTAAGATAGTATATGTTGTACCATACAACTTGGCTAACCTAAAAAATAAACCCTCTAAAGTACATGACGGAGCCAACTGCTTTGAATGGAAGAATGACTCGATGGTAAATTTTACTTTTTCATTTTGATATAATCTATGTGAACGAAAAGGCGGTAAAAGGGAGTGCAATAGCAGATTTTCTCGCTAGTAGAGCTCTAGAAGATTACGAGCCTTTGAACTTTGATTTCCCAAACGATGACCTGATATATGTTGTGATCACTGAAGAAGGTGCTTAAGAAGAACATCATTGGAAACTAAATTTTGATAGGGCCTCAAACGCTATGGGTAACGGAGTCAGGACTGTCATGGTATCCCAGACAGAGATCATTATCCTTTTACCAGCAAACTTGATTTTGATTGCACAAATAACATGGCAGAATATGAAGCATGCATCATGGGTATCTGTGCAACCATAGAACGTAAGATTAAGGTACAAGAGGTATATGGGGATTCTGCACTAGTGATCTATCAACTAAAAAGAAAATGGGAGACAAGAGATCCCAAGTTGATCAATTATTGAAGGCTGGTCTTTAAGTAATTAAGGAGTTTGATGACATCGCTTTCTACTACCTCCCGCGAGATGAAAATTAGATGGCTAACGCCCTGGCTACCTTAGCTTCCATGGTTAAAGTGAACAAATAAGAGGATCTAAAACCTATCCAGATGAGTATCTATGAGGCTTCGGCTCTTTGTTACAACATCGAGGAAGAAGAAAATGATGATCACCCTTGGTACCATGATATAATGCGATATGTAAAGAATCGTGAATACCCTGATCAGACAACCGAGAATGATAAAAGGACGCTGAGGATATTGTCCAATGACTATATCTTAGATGGGGAGATCCTATATAAAAAAAAGATTAGGTGCTACTAAGATGTATGGATGCTGTTGAGGCCAAAAAAATCTTGGAAGAAGTCCATGAGGGTATTTGCAGAACACATGCCAATGGTTTTACAATGGCCAGGCAAATCATAAGATTCAGATATTATTGGTCCACCATGGAAGGGGATTGTATCAGTTATGCCAAGAGATGTCATAAGTGGCAAATTTATGGTGACAAAATTCAAGTGCCTCATTTACCTCTTCAAGTTATGACTTCTCCATTACCTTTCTCTATGTGGGGCATAGTTATCATTGGGCTGATCTCGTCAAAAACTTCCAATGGACATCGATTCATCTTTATGGTTATCGACTACTTCACCAAGTGGGTAGAAGCCACTTCTTATGCCAATGTCATGAAGTCGACAGTTAGCAAATTCTTAAATAAAGATATTCTATGTCGATATGAAATGCTAGAAAGGATTATATCTGAAAATACATTAAATTTGAACAATAGTACGATAGCAGAGGTCTGTAGTCAATTCAATATCAAACATCACAATTCATCACCATATCGCCCAAAAATGAATGGTGTAGTGGAAGCAGCCAATAAGAACATTAAGAAGATCGTGGGGAAAATGATAGAAGCTTATAAAGATTGGCATGAGAAATTACCATTTGCCCTCTATGCTTATCAAACGTTTATCAGAATCTCTATTGGGGCAACGCCTTTCTCATTGGTTTATGGAATAGAGGCGATTTTTCCCATTGAAGTCGAGATTCCTTCTTTCTGAGTTTTATCAGAGTTGAAATTAGATAAAGTAGAACGGATCCAATCTCAATATAATCAGTTGAACTTGATTGAAGAGAAGAGGTTAAAAGCTATCCGTCATGGTCAGATGTACCAAAAACGAATGATGCGAACTTATGACAAAAATGTTCATCCTAAAGAATTCCATAAGGGGGAACTGGTATTGAAAAATATCATTTCCGTACAAAAGGACTTCAGAGAAAAATGGATGCCAAACTGGGAAGGAACCAATATGGTAAAGAAGGCCTTTTTTAGAGGAGCGCTGATTTTGACCGAGATAGATGACAAAAACTTGCCTAATCCTGTAAATTCAGATTTAGTCAAGAAATACTTCACTTATAAAAAATGGAGAGGCCAAGGTGAAAACTCGCAAAGGCTGCCTTGAGACAAAAGGGGTTTTGAGTTGAAAACCAGAGAAAGGGCAACTAAAATTTGGATCAAAGATTGGGCATGTGGTAGTCGTGTCTTCTCAGAAAGAGAAACGTTACATCTTGGGGCATCAACAAAGTACTCTAAATCTCCTCAACGCATATTAAGTTCAAAATGGTCCTCAAGAAGTTTGTGTAGAGAAGCTCATGTTGCGATATTTAAGACACCTAATTTCATCTTCCTCACTCTGTATTTTAGCAACGTTTTCTATTTTGATTAATCTATTCATTTCGAGCTTTGCTCCCAATAAATCTCAATCTTGTCTGTTGTTATAACCTTTTTCAAGCATTTTTACATTGAAATAACGATTAATGGACTAACAATATTCAAGTAAAATGATTTTTGCATATTGCTCTAAAAGGTTTCTAAATAGTATAAGGACCTGAAACATAACCACTAGTTAGAAATAACCAAATCTAAGGGTTGGAAATATTTGGGAACGAATATTATTCTTCAGGTTTTCTGTCAAAGATATCAGATCTGAACAAGAAGGCATGGTAACACATCAGTGATGGAACCTTGACGAATAATGAGCAATGCCAACCTAAGCATTAAACAGGGGATCATTCATGAAAAATGGCATTCTACATTCATGCAACTGTCATTCATATAGATCTAGTTAGAAGCATTTGATTCATTCTAATCATAACATTCTAACCGTTTGGCATAAATATAGGCCTATAAAATGGATTCTACAGGTCATGTTTCCCAAAGAATGGTGTAGTAGATTAGTGAAACCACAAATCCTATACCTCTGAAGTTCCAATGGGTCAGATTGAAGTCACCATAGCGAATCTTATTTCCCTAAAGTTGCAGTGGATCAGATTGAATCTACCATAGTGGATCTTATCTCCCTGAAGTTGCAGTGAAGCAGATTGAAGTAGCAAATCTTATATTCCTGAAGTTGCAGTGGGGCAAGATGAGGTTACAACTCCTATATCTTTAAAATTGCAGTGGATCGGATTGAAACTACAATTCCTATACCCCTGAGGTTGCAGTGGGATGGAATAAAGCTACAACAACAAGTCTTATTTCCTTGAAATTGCAATGAAGCAAGATGAAGCTGTGATACTAAATCCTGCCTTCCTAAAGTTGTAGCAAAATGGATACAGTAAAGTAGAGTAACCAAGGATTGAAAGAATGGGCTACCTGAAGAAGAAAAGTACCAGAGAAATTGAGATTCAGCAGGACCTGGAAAAATTAGTCCTCATTTAAAGTCTTTGCTCCCTTCCCATTACACGATAATGAGCAAAGAGGGGTAGCTATAGTAACCCAATTTTACCTAGCCCAATACATAAACAAAAAAAAACAAAATAAATAAAACTCAAATTACAAACCCAAACCAATACAAAACCCCAAAGCCAAATAGCCGACAACCTGTACTTTTTTTAGAAAAACTAAAAACCCTATATCCCTCATGCGTTGTTGCTCTTGGCCACGTCAACAGATACGATGCCCAAGGACTGCCTCCCCTACCATCATTTCACTGAGATGGCAAGGGTGCGACTCTCATCGTCATTGACCACCATCGCAACTTGCAAAGAAGAAAGAAAAAGATAGAAGCAGAAAAAATAAAAATAAAAATACAAATACAAATATTTGTAATCACTCAGCTATAAAAGCTGAATAAATAGATTGTAATAGACACGAAGAAAAAACAAAGAGATATAAAAATTTCTAGTTCTAAATGGTATATTTTTACATCGTATACATATAAAAAAATAATAAATAAAATGCAAAGTTTTTTTTTACCTTTTCCGCCACCGTTGATATCTCCTCTGGCTTGAAAGGCCGTCGAATCTTTGGGGATTCGCAGAAAGGCAGCGCCGGAGGAGGAAGGGAACCAAAAGGTCATTTTTTGCGTTTTTAGATTTTAGGGATTTCGGCCCTAGATTTGGGTTCCCTATGAAACAGAGACAAAAAAGGCCTTTTTTATAACCCCGACCACCGGAGGTGACGGCCACCGTCGCCGATGATTGGTGGCCATGGCGGAGCGCCGACACCCCTATGGCCCTACCTAGGGATTCGTTCAGAGAAAAAAAAGAGAAAGGAGAGGATTTTTTTAAAACGCAGGAGAAGTGAATTTTTTCTAAAAATTTTGACTTATATAGGGCCTCGGTACGACGTTGTTTTGGCCTAGCTTCAGAAGCCGCAAAACGGCCATGTTTTGAAGTGCGACCCAATTACCTGACCCGAAATACCTCAAGATCCGCGTGTTTTTTTAGGAAAAGGGATATTTTTAGTTTCGGTCCTGTTGCTTTCTTTGTTCTTTCTAATTTCGTCCTATTTCATTGTTATTTATTTTATTCTTACCCCTAGTATTTTGTTCTTGTGCAATTTAGTCCCTCGATCCATTATGGACCCATTGAGGGAAGGACACGTGTAAATATGGGTGGGATAAATGCCTTTTGAGTCCCTGTACATTTATCCTATTTTAATTTAATCATTTTATGTTCTGTTTCTTTATGGTTTAGACTTTGAATTTTGTTATGCTTTCAATTTAGCCTTTTATTTCTTTTTTCTTTATTTACCCATTTATTTATTTACCTTAAATGTCGTTTAAATTTTAATTTAATCCCTCATTTATTTAATTTTGCCTCTTTATTTACTTTATCTTTTATTTTAACATTTAAAATATATGTTATTTATTTTTATTTTTATTATGCTCTTTTATTTTTATCCTTGTTATTATTATTACTATTTTTATCGTTCATGTTAGTATTATGATAGTAAGCATGACATGATTATCACTATTATTACTATAAATCGATGTATTTTTATTATCGTTATAGCTGCATTATTATTATTCACTAGCATAACCTTTTTTATTTTACCTTTTTATTTTCTTATTTCATTTATTTATTTATTTATATTTTTAATATCATTATTTCATTTTTTACCCTCTACTATTTTACCTTATTTTGCTAATCACCATGCCATCATGTTAAAATATATTTATCCGTTTTTACACTATGCCCAAATAAATTAAATGTATATCGTTTTAAAAGTTACACTCATTTTATCTAACGCATATAAAATATTTAAAAACCGAGGCAATGTTCATTATTTTTGGCATTCGAGGAAGTCGTGCTCCTAACTTACAAAGTATGGAATTTTCCTAGAACCGAAGCAATCGAATATCCTACTTAAGATAATAAAAAACAAAATTTAGGTAATGATCAAATGACGATTATTCTAGTTTTTGAGGATTCGAGGCATCGTGTCCTAACTTACGAGGCATGATCTTTTTTCTCGATTAACTCGAAATAAGATATCAAGTAATCAATTAGGTACCAATTTCTTGGATTACCTATTGGAACACTCTATTTTATGCCATTTTCGAACATTTGTTTAGATAAACTATTGGGACAACGATTTGAACATTTTTTTAGGACAACCTAAGTGCAATTCAAAGTTGAGACTTTTTACTTTTATCTTCATGATGTGTTACATAGTTAGCAAATGATCCTCAAACCATGTTTTAATCTATCCTTTATGTTGTTGAATATATTCGGAGAGGAGGAGGAAGGATCGAATATCCCATTTCAAGCCTTTTCCTTATATCTTCATTTCTTTTACTTGGGGACCAAGTTGACTATTTTACTTGGAATCGAAGACTTTGTTTGAAATTCAAAATGAATGGCTTAATTTTGGATAATGTCTCAATTTAAATAGTGATATTATCCACACAAAGTTATATGGAGAGGTTGTCATATTTTGCCTATAAATAGGTAACACCTATGCATATGTTGATGCATATTGGAGAGAGTGTTTTTGTTTTATATGCTTGTGAAATTGTTGGTAATTTTTTATTGTACTTTACACTATTTATATAGGCCTTTTTAGAGAGTTGAAATATGTTGCAGGTGAAGTTATTTGGGTAAGTGATCGTAACAAGTCAGATATATCTATTAGGATTGCAATTGCTTCTTATGACAAAGTAGATTAGGCTTTAGCCAACAAGTTTCTGGATTGATTGTTGAATAAACCATTCACTAAGTAAAGCTTTGCAGAGTAAAAATATTTTTCGAACTGCGTTAACAAAGTTTTGATGTCTATTTCTCTTTACCTTATTCTCCTATTGCTTTCTTTAAACTATCTTGCACCAAATTGTGTTTAAACATCATTATGACATTGTGTTAGGACAGGGTGCAAACTTGTTTATTTCACAAATAGATACATGAAACTTTAATTTTGATTCATTTGTATATATTTAAAGGAATAAATATATCAATTTATTTTTATAGTAGATATATATAATTATTTATATTGTAGTCAGCAATTTACGAAAAAATGAATTAAATTAATATTTTATATATAAGAATATGCAAAATCAAAGTTCATATATATTATTACATATTGAATCAAAATCTAATCATATCTGCTCTTTTTTATACAATGTCTAGAATTACCCATAATCCCTCCTCAATTCATAAATAGGAGGATAATACGCTTTAACGTACTTCCTGCATTGACAACAATATCCAATTAGCAGATTTTGAATTTTTTTCCATTATAAGTATAAGGTTATCCAAGTACTGGACGTGTGTAAAGGCTGCACCCAAGATTTCTTGGCACATTACTAATGTGTAAATTATAAATGTATGAAATTATTTTTTATTACAAATTAACCTCACGACGGAAGAATTACTTTAATTTTTTAAAAAAACTACCACTATTTTAATCTCGGTACAAAGTAATTACTTTTTAATATTCACAATACATAAATTAAAAATATATGAAATAAATCTCAAGCAATCCTACCTACCCCCACAATTAAATATAAAAAAAATGAAAAAAAGATATAATAAATGAAGAAATAGGGTCATTATCAAAAGAAGAATCTATGACGATGGGAAATTATTTAACAGTAATACCATTTATTCTTATTCTTATCTTCTCCACTTCCCAGTTCATGATGGCCATTCTCAATAAACTAACACATAATTAATTAATCAAATGCCAGAAGGTTCCAATTTCAAACATTATGGCAATCAACATTGGCAGCTCATTATAATAAAAATAAACAACCACCAAAATATCAAACACCCTTGGACTATACTCTATACCTTTCTTAATCAAAATAACATCTCAATCATTTTATTTTATTTTATTTTGTTAAATTGTTTCAAAATTTTAAATTAATTCACAATTTCTTCTTTATAAAGAATGTGAAAAATGATTAAGTAGGTAAGCGTTTAAAATCTGAAAATAAGTTTAAAAACTAAAAATAAAAGTTCTGTTTGGCAATTGGCTGATAGTTGATTGTTGATTATGGTGGTTGATTTGGCCAACTGATTCTGTTAACTGTTTATTTAAAAGTGTTTGGTAAAACTTAACTGAGAGCTGAAAGTTGATATGTTTAAAATGACAAATAAAGGCATGCCACATTTTATTTTTGATAGTTTTTATTGGGTGAAATTATTGAAATGAAACACTATTACCTAGGAATTAAAACATACATTATGGAAATTAATTAGTGAATATTTTTTTAAATTTACAAATATTAGCCTTGTGGAAATTGATAACTATTAATAGTGTGTCAATATAATTGTAAACTATATTCTTAGTGATAATTATTTCATGTTCTTAACATGTAAATTAGTGATAGCTATGTCACACTCTGAATAAATTTACCAAGTAGCATATTTTAATTAATATAAAGTTGTATAAGAAATTATTTTACACAAGTAAATTGAAAACAAATTAAGAGTATATAAATATTCAAGGATGAATGGGTTCGATTGAAAATTTCTTGTGGCAATGTTGATTTTTTTTTTTTTGAAATTAACTTTAGAATTTGGAGGTGAAAGTGAAAATGAGCGCAGCCTTATTAGGTTTAAGAGTATGTGACAAAATGAGTAATTTTTGAGCAATCATGGTTAAATATGTCATTCCATATATCCTATTCCCAATCATCTGTTGAAAAAAGTTATCCATCTCAGCGTTTTTTTTTTGTTGAGATTTTAACTCAACAAGCTCTTACAAATCTTCATTCACCAAATACCACAATTATAGAGTTTGATTACCTAATCCTCAATTTGTGCCCAAATCATCTAAAAAAACCTGAAGCTCTGTTTATCAAATACTCCCAAAATATAGAATATAATTTTTTATAAAAAAATATTGAAATGTGCTTAAAAATCATAAAATTTTATTGAGATGCATAAAAAATAAATAATTGAAGTAAAATATTAAACCTCGTAAAAAAATGTTAATTTAAACAATAAAAATAATGGATAATAAGAAAATTAGAAATCATATTGTTGCATGGGACACGCACAAAATAATAAGACTAATAATAATAAAAGGATGAACCAAGTTGCAAGTTGCCCATTTATGTATTCAAAGCAAGCAGCCGCCACACCTGGAATCGTACTATTTTGACTTTTTAACCATTTCTTTCAAGTAAATAACAATAATTTTTTTCTTTTTTTAATTTTAATTGCTGTAAACGGTTAAAAATATTTTTAAAGATTACAGTAAAAATAAATAACGAAATTTATTCGACTTTGACGTTAGGGTAAAAAAGGTCAAATTTGTAGCGTTAAAAGCCAAATAAATTTCATTATTTATTTGATTTGATGGAAAAAGGCCTAACAGCTTGAACCATTTATTCAATTAATTAGATGGAGTGATAAAATTCAAGGTTTCTAGAGGCATCACATTGGTTTGACATCTACACGCATCTGAATTAATTGGACAGCAACATATTCATATTTTGCATTACTTTACTATAAATTCCAACTATCTGACGCCAATTTATATCATCCTCTTCCTCACATACTAATCTTCAGTTTTTGCCTTCCCACCGGCTTAACACCGCCTTTCAGTTTTCATTTCCTCTAAGAAAAGGATTAAAATGGCGAAGAATATGATGCGAGCCGTTCAATACAGTAAATATAACGGAGGCGCCGCTGATCTCAAGGTTCTATTCTTGCTCTTATGTTTTTTTTTACCTTTTCATGCTTAAGATGGAGATTTAATTAAATTTTGTTTAATTTAGTCCTTAATCTTATTGGCTTTTATGGATATAAGGGTGAAGAATGGGGGGGGGGGGTAGAATGAGCTAATTAAATTAGGACAGTAGATTTAATTTTGAGAAAACCATAATTTGCGGGAAAATAAGTAAGTAGCAAAACCTACCACCGTATCATTGGGTAAAATCTTACACGTGTCTGGCTCTGCGTCACCGTCATCGGCGGTGCTCGTCGTCACTGTCGTGAAACTTTATCTATTTATGTCTGGCGCTTTTTTTCTTCTTTTCATTCTTTCTTTGAGGTTTTTTTTTTAATTACAAGTGAAATCGAAATGTCCAGGATTTTGGTTGTTTATTAAATGTTAAGTTTGAGTTTTGAGTTAAGAGTGGATAGCCAAATGGATTATTATCCTTATATGGAAATGATAGTTACATAGTGCTTAAACCCTGTGATCTCATCCCAATATAATTTGGAGATAAAATTTAATTATTCTTCAACTCATCAATTGAATCCTTATATGGAATTTTGTGGGTGTTGCAGCATGTTGAAGTTCCGGTTCCCAGTCCAAAAAAGGATGAAGTTTTGATCAAAGTAGAGGCAGCTAGTATTAACCCAATCGACTGGAAAATACAGGAGGGGGTAGCGCGCCCATTTTTACCTCGCAAATTCCCCCACATTCCTGGTACTGTTACTTTTCTCTAGATGGTTCAGCCCAATGGTTTATTTTGCATCAGTTTTCAGTGCTTTAGTGGATTTAAAGCATCGAAACTTTTCTTTCTTGTACTAGTTTGAATGCTTGTTTTCAATCATTAACTAAAGAACATTTGGTGGAGCAGGTACCGATGTAGCAGGAGAAATCGTACAAGTTGGATCAGGTGTCCAGAGTTTCAAAGTCGGGGATACAGTTGTTGCCGTACTTGGTGTAAGTACTCATTCTTATTCTTGGGTTTGTTGCATACTTGCAAGTGGGAAACATATGTATGTTTGATGTTACACTCGACAAGTTCGTTGGTTCAAGTTTTACTACAACCAAGCCATAAGATTCTTGTTCGCCATTATTATTCATCTCCTTGTTTTAAATGCTATCTAGCATCATTTATGTCCTTTTTCGTGCCAATCTCTTATTATATGAATCTATTTTGCAATCATAGAATGGAGGTGCACTAGCTGAATATGCTGTGGCTAAGGAAGGTTCCACAGTTCCAAGGCCTCCAGAGGTATCAGCCCCTGAAGCTGCAGCTTTGCCAATTGCTGGCCTTGCAGCTCACCAGTCACTCACCCAGCTTGCTGGTCTCAAACTTGATGGAACCGGCCCACAAGTAAATGTTCTGGTTACCGCTGCTTCAGGTGGAGTAGGTCAATATGCAGTGCAACTCCTAAAGCTTGCAAATGCACACATTACAGCCACTTGTGGGGCTCGTAATATGGATTTAGTCAGGAGCCTGGGGGCTGATGAGGTTCTTGACTACAAAACTCCTGAGGGGGTGGCTCTCAAAAGCCCTTCTGGTCGCAAATACGATGTAATCATCCACTGTGCACACAACATTCCTTGGTCTACCTTTTCGGCTAATTTGACTCCAAAAGGAAAGGTAGTAAATACCACTCCTGGTTTCGGTACTTTGATGAGTGTTGCTGCGAAAAAGATTTCATGCTCAAAGAAGCAACTCATACCCTTGTTTACCTCACCTAAGAAAGAGAACCTCGATTTTCTTGTTAAGTTGGTGAGAGATGGAAAGCTTAAGCCAATAATCGATTCGAAGCATCCTCTAAGTAAGGCCGAAGATGCTTGGGCTAAGAGCATTGATGGCCATGCCACTGGCAAGATTCTTGTGGAGCCCTAGTTTATGAAGATTACTTGATGCATACATTAAATTTATACTTTTTCTGTGAGTGGGGTTGCTTATGAGTTATTTGTATATTAACAAGTACTCTGTATTTTGAAGAATACAAATGTTGGTGTGTGAGTTCTTTATTTGTTGGCAATTTCAAGTGTGCTAACTGTAATGTTATTCAAAACTGTGTTTTGTTATAAAATTTAAAATTCAAAATTCAAAATGTTGTTTAATGCCATGGAAAATTAGATTTTATTTTTGTAATATTGAAGTAACCATTTCATTTCACGAACACAATTCGCAAATGGACCGTCGGTGAATATTGAAGGGAGTGAACAATTACTCACCATTTCATTTCTCGAACACAAATTGCACTACATTTTCTTTCACAATTTCTCTCAAATCTTTAAATAATTTTTTAAGCTTTTGATTCTTATCAATCAATCTTGAAAAGCTTATTTCTAACAAAATTTTTTATGTTTTTAAGATCAAAACACGATTTTCCATTTTTTTTTCTAAGGGAGATCGACTTCTTGATTGTTCTTGACTTTGATTTCTGAAAAATTGAAACTTAATTTCTAATGATTTTCTCATTTTTAAAGCTATGCTGATGTTGATTGGATTAGAGAGAGTCGAGATTTCTTTTTGTTTTCAGGGTAGATTTACATTGCTAATGAGTTTATAATTTTATTAGGATGTTAGGAATTAGACTCAATTGGAGATTGAATATAGTTCTTAGAAATTGTCTTTAACGAGTGCTTAAGAGAAAGTGAAGAGGAATTGAGTTTTCAACAGAGAATTCAATGTTTTTAGGTTAGTTTTAAGTTCTTAAGTATGAATATAAGGTTAGATTTGAGTTACAGTAAGTTTCAATTTGAATTCTTGAAAGTGGGCATTGAAGTGAGAAAGTGTACTGCTAAATCATATTGCATGATTTTGTTGAATTTTAAAGGTTTTGATTGTTATGATTTGTTGTTCTAACTTGGTTTATTGTGTTGATATTGGCTTTGAAGTAAAAGATGTTGTTGAGAGATTTAAAGACAAAAGGAAGGAAAATATCATTGAAGCTCGAGTGGTTTCAGTTTGTGCAATTCGATCTTTAGATTTATCTTTGTTAGGATTGAGTGACCCGATTGTTAAAATAAAAGACAGTGGTAAAATAAAATAAAAATAAAATCAATATAGAACTACACTTCTTTTATTTTATTTTAGAATAATGTTTTTTAACCTTATTACACTTCATCTATTTGATATTGATTAGAATAAGGTGGTTCAACCTTACTACACATATTCTATTAAAATATGGTTTTACAAGCTTATAAATAGACAGTCTACTCCTCTTGTAATTATTCGAATTCGACATAGTGAATTATCTTCTCCTCTACCTGTGGTTTTTTCTCAAAAAAGTTTCCACGTAAAAATCTGTGTGTTTCGTTCTTTTTCGTTCTTTTTTTTTGTGATACATTATCATTATCGACGTTCTATTTTTTTCACAATCTTATGTTATAATCTAGATTGAGTTGATAAAATATGATTTTTACCGAGATAATTTTGATTTAATGCCATGATTACAAGTCAAATTGAAAGTAGGCACGAAATGCCTATGGTTGAATGTCAACTGTTATCTTGAAAGGGCCTTACCCTATTACCCTTATCTTGTTACTTATGGGTGGGAGATGATCAGCTTCAGATTCCTCCTTTCCTCTAATTAAAATACACTCAAATTTCATTGCTTCTAATTAAATACAAACCCTTTCAATTTTTCTTTCAAATTTACTCCCAAATTTTTCAACACATTTCACTTCCAAAATTTACTATTTTTTTAATCATGCAAGTATCTGTTTTTTTTTTTCATTGTTTGTAACATGTTGAATTTTTTCATTAATATAACTTCTGTGGGATGTTCTGTGTGCCTTTGTTATGGATTTTAATCCACGGCACATGACGTTCCAAGTTCAATATTTGTTGATGTGATGGAAATGATGGTGAAAAGACAATGTCCTATTAGTACTTCGATTTTGCCAACTTTTTTAGAGGAAAAATAATATTTGAATAAAAACTAATGAATAATTTTTCATGTAGAGCATTAATCACAAAACAAAACTTCACAAACAAAATCCAGCTATCCATAGGAGCATCTACAATTCGAATTACATTAAAATTAAATATCGAACAAAACACAATGCTCAAATATATTACATCTAACACAACATATGACGAAAAAAGCAACACGCACACCAAGATTTGTATTGTTCAAAATACAGAGTACTTGTGAATATACGAATGACTCATAAGCAACCCCACTCATTGAAAAAGTATAAAATTACTGTATGCATCAAGTAATCTTCATAAACTAAGGCTCCACAAGAATCTTGCCCGTAGCATGGCCTTCAATGCTCTTGGCCCAAGCATTTTCTGCCTTACTTAGAGGATGCTTTGAATCGATTATTGGCCTAAGCTTTCCTGCTTTCACCAACTTAACAAGAAAATCGAGGTTCTCTTTCTTGGGTGAGGTGAACAAGGGTATGAGTTGCTTCTTCGAGCATTTAATCTTTTTCACAGCAACACTCATTAAAGTACCGAAACCAGGGGTGGTATCTACTACCTTTCCTTCGGGAGTCAAGTTAGCCGAAAAGGTAGACCAGGGAATGTTGTGTGCGCAGTGGATGATTACATCGTATTTGCGACCAGAAGGGCTCTTGAGAGCCACCCCATCAGGAGTTTTGTAGTCAAGAACCTCATCAGCCCCCAAGCTCCTGACTAAATCCATATTACGAGCCCCACAAGTGGCTGTAATGTGTGCATTTGCAAGCTTTAGGAGTTGAACTGCATATTGACCTACACCACCTGAAGCAGCGGTAACCAGAACATTTACTTGTGGGCCGGTTCCATCAAGTTTGAGACCAGCAAGCTGGGTGAGTGACTGGTGAGCTGCAAGGCCAGCAATTGGCAAAGCTGCAGCTTCAGGGGCTGATACCTCTGGAGGCCTTGGAACTGTGGAACCTTCCTTAGCCACAGCATATTCAGCTAGTGCACCTCCATTCTATGATTGCAAAATAGATTCATATAATAAGAGATTGGCACAACAAAGGACATAAATGATGCTAGATAACATATAAAACAAGGACATGAATGATAACGGAGAAAAAGAATCTATGGCTTGGTTGTTGTAAAACTTGAACCAACGAACTTGTCGAGTGTAACATCAAACATACATATGTTTCCCACTTGCAAGTATGCAACAAACCCAAGAATAAGAATGAGTACTTACACCAAGTACGGCAACAACTTTATCCCCGACTTTGAAACTCTGGACACCTGATCCAACTTGTACGATTTCTCCTGCTACATCGGTGCCTGCTCCACCAAATTTTCTTTAGCTAATGATTGAAAACAAGCATTCAAACTAGTACAAGAAAGAAAAGTTTTGATGCTTTAAATCCATTAAAGCATTGAAAACTAATGCAAAATAAACCATTGGGCTGAACCATCTAGAGAAAAGTAACAGTACCAGGAATGTGGGGGAATTTGCGAGGTAAAAATGGGCGCGCTACCCCCTCCTGTATTTTCCAGTCGATTGGGTTAATACTAGCTGCCTCTACTTTGATCAGAACTTCATCCTTTTTTGGACTGGGAATCGGAACTTCAGCATGCTGCAACACCCATAAATTTCACATTCATTATAAGATTACGTCACCGGCCATTTTTTTTCAAGTTTATTAAAAAACAGAAGACAAATGTTTGGAAATGATTTTGCAGAAAGAAAAAAGAGAGAGAGAGAGAGAGTTGACTTAGCTGTCAAAATCGTTTAATTCCCAATAATTTGGCCTCAATGTTAAATCTACGGTACTAATATAATTAACCAATCCTAATAAACTTGATTAAGGACTAAACTAAACAAGAATTTAATTAAAACTCCATCTTATGCATGGAAAAGAACTACACATTTCTTTTGATCCTTACTTTTAAACTCGAAACAAAGCAAGAATATTACCTTGAGATCAGCAGCTCCTCCGTTATATTTACTGTATTGAACACCACGCATCAGATTCTTGGCCATTTTCTTTCTTTTTCTAAGAGAATAAAAACCGAAAGCTCCTTTTTAAGCTTGTGGGAAGGCAAAAAAACTCAAGATTAGAATGTGAGACAGAGAAGGAGGGAAGGATTGGACGGAATATTTTGGCGTCAGATACTTTGAATTTATAGTAAAGTAATGCAGACATGGAATGGTTCCTTCCGATCAAAGCGAGATCATTGAATGGGTATAGGTGTGAACTGTGAAACCGATGTGATGTTCTAGAAGCATTTGACTTTTTTTAATTATTCTTTTGAGGTCAAATTCATAATTTTTTTATTCAATTGATTGGAGAATGTGTGTACTGTATGGAAGTTTCGATAACATGTTTTGTTGAATGGAAATGCTTTTTCATTTTGCTTAAACATTTAACGTTCGAAAATTCATTCGAAAAATAAAATAATTAGGATAAAAATATGAAATTTTAAAACAATTAATTGCTTCTTATATATCGTCCGCATTTTCATCCCTCCCACCAGCCATTTCTTTCTTTTTTTTTTCTCGTTCATTCCACGTGTTTTCTCTCTTTTCAGTTTATAAATTTACTTTGTGGGTATATTTTTTCATTGAATGAATTAATGAATTTACCCTGTATCAATTTTTATCTAAAAAAATCATTTTAAAATAAGCACTGAATCAACTCAAAGAAAAGCCATTTACCAAAAAGAAAACAAGTTGGAAGTTGCCAATTGATATAATTAAAAAGGAATAGCCGGCAGAGATGGAACCCAATTTAAACACGTGGTATAGTATCGAAACTTTGACATTAAAAAAATTCAACTGCCTCTAGAGCATCAGATTCGGTTTTGTAATTCACACCTACACACGCATTACAATCGGGAACACCCATTCCATGTCTGGATTGCATTACTATAAATTCAAACTATCAAACGCCAACATACATCATCCCACAATCCTATCCTATCCAATCCTTCCCTCCTTCACTTTCTCTGATCTTCTTTCTTTGCCTTCGCTCGCTTTTCATTTTTTTTCTTAGGAAAAACAAAAAAGAAATGGCTAATAATTTGATGCGTGCCGTTCAATACAGTAAATATGGCGGAGGAGCCGATGATTTGAAGGTGATCTACTTGCTTCTCTCTTTTTTTTTTTTTTGACCAAATACCTTTGAGTTTGTCTCCATTTGATATAAGAGTTTAGACTGAGAGCTTGACAGCAGTGTCGATATATATATTTTTGATGACCTTGAAAAAAGATATTGTTGGTCACCTGATTTCATAACGAGTGTGAATTTTGTGGGTGTTGCAGCATGTTGAAGTTCTGATTCCCAGCCCAAAAAAGGATGAAGTTCTGATCAAATTAGAGGCAGCTAGTATTAACCCAATCGACTGGAAAATACAGGAAGGGGTAGCCCGCCCATTTTTACCTCGCAAATTCCCCCACATTCCTGGTACTTTTTTCTTTTCTCATGCCTGTTTCAGTCGCATGAATTGCATTCTGAGCTTCACTTGTTTAGTATCCTCTGGATGGTTCAGCCCAATAATCTGATTTGCATCAGTTTTCATTTGTGGATTTAAAGCATCCAAACTTTTCTTCTTTCTTGTGTTCAATCATTGGCTAAACAACATTTGGTGGAGCAGGCACCGATGTAGCAGGAGAAATCGTACAAGCTGGATCAGGAGTCCAAAGTTTCAAAGTTGGGGATAAAGTTGTTGCCGTACTTGGTGTAAGTACTCATTCTTTTCTTGGGTTTGTTGCATACTTGCATGTAGGAACATATCTATGTTTGATGTTACTCTGGACAATTGGTTCAAGCTATACAACAACCAGGCTATAGATTTTTCCCCTTATTCATGTCCTTGTTTTTATGTCTTTTGTCATGCCAATGTCTTATTACATAATCTATTTTGCAATCACAGAATGGAGGTGCTCTAGCTGAATATGCTGTGGCTAAGGAAGGTTCCACAGTTCCAAGGCCTCCAGAGGTATCAGCCCCTGAAGCTGCAGCTTTGCCAATTGCTGGCCTCGCAGCTCACCAGTCTCTAACCCAGCTTGCTGGGCTCAAACTCGATGGAACCGGTCCGCAAGTAAATGTCCTTGTTACCGCTGCTTCAGGTGGTGTAGGTCAATATGCGGTTCAACTCGCAAAGCTTGCAAATGCACATGTGACAGCCACATGTGGGGCTCGTAATATGGATTTAGTCAGGAGCTTGGGGGCTGATGAGGTTCTTGACTACAAAACTCCTGATGGGGTGGCTCTCAGGAGCCCTTCTGGTCGCAAATACGATGTAATCATTCATTGCGCACACAACATTCCTTGGTCTACCTTTGAGGCTAACTTGACTTCAAAAGGAAAGGTAGTAAATACCACTCCTGGTATCTGTACTGTGATGAGTGCTGCTGCGAAAACGATTAAATGCTCGAAGAAGCAACTCATACCCTTGTTTACCTCACCTAAGAAAGAGAACCTTGATTTTCTTGTTAATTTGGTGAAAGCAAGAAAGCTTAAGCCAATAATCGATTCAAAGCATCCTCTAAGTAAGGCTGAAGTGGCTTGGGCCAAGAGCATTGATGGCCATGCCACTGGCAAGATTCTTGTGGAGCCCTAGTTTATGAAGATTAGTTGATGCATACACTAATTTTATAATTTTTCAGTGAGTTCGGTTGCTTATGAGCCATCTGTATATGTTGGTATGTGAGGAGTTTTTTTCCAACTATGTTGTGTGTGATGTAATGTTATTGAGCATTGTGTCTTGTTATGAAATTTATTTATTTATTTTTTGTTTTATGTAATTTGAATTAAAGATGATATTATGGATAATTAGACACTTTGTTTATGTAGTAATGCTTAAATAATTATACCAATAGCGACAGTTTCATACAATTACTTCTCTAAATATTATTATTAGTGTAAAGTAAAATTTGATGAGCAGAGTTAAGATACTAACACGTATGATTTTATTTATTTTTAAATATAATTCAAACCACACTTATCATCTAAAACTTAAATTATTGATTTTTTTTCTTTCCATTAGCAATATATATATATGATAATAATCTATATATTAATTCTCAAAATGTTTTTATTTATTTTTAATATTAAATTATCTTATTGCTCACATATTTTAAGGTTTAAATGGATAATTTAGTCTACCCTTAACACTTTTTTGATTGATATGGTCAAGTGTATTTTTGTCTAAAAGTTTTTAATTAAATTTGTTGAAGTAATTATGTGAGCAGTGACATATGTATGCAGTGCTATAAGCACCAAGACAACAATATATCTTTCATTCTTTGTGTTAGCAATTTTTTGGAGCAAAATCATTGGGTTATAAGTCTTGCTAATATTGTGGAAGTATGATAGTCAATTGATGAGGAACGATCCTTTTGAAGCAACATTACTTGATGAATGGACTGGATCGAGTCAAGCAATCGAATTTCTTAAAATAAGAAGTTTGGATTAGTACTGAATTGAAGACTTATCTCCAATGATTCTACATTATCTTGGACTTTATTAATATATTGTGTATGCTATTTTAGTTGTAGTCTTCTAAGGGAATTGAATGTAATTGAACTAGTCTATTAGTAAGTATTGAAGTTTTATATATTTGAAGAGACTTACCAAAATCCGATTTTTGGGCACGACAATAATTTGTATTCTCAAATGATAGCGGTAGGATTTGCAACCATTGTGGAAATTTCATTTTCCTTGCAATTAATATCTTACTCACAAGGGGCAGAAGTCGCAAAATCTCATAATTTACAATCAATTCATTCAATATTTCTTTTTTTAGATGACAAATTCTCACATTTAAATTATGTGTTAGAGACACTAATACCTCATCTCATCCATCTAGAAATCTTAGTTCAAACCCTTCGCTACTGCATAAAAGATGCTTCTTCTTTTCATTTATTATGGTTCTCTCTCTACGAGTATTGTAATTTGAAGAGTTTTATTACTCCAAAGAAATCTATTTCGATTTTGACTCCAAGATCATTCTTGTTCCTATATAATTCTCATACATGTGAATACGAATCCATTTTCCTTTTTCTCCGTAATCAATCTTCTTATTTACGATCAACATCTTCTGAAGTCTTTTTGAAGCATACAGCTTTCTGGATGTAGATGATGAAATCTATACAGATGGATTCATATAATTCTTATATATATTGTACAATAAAGTACCACATGAGTGGATATATAGGATCCAAATCTGTCGAACCACTCATGTTATGATCTTCTACATCCTAGGTCTTCTCGTTCTGTCATCTAGCTTATGTTCTTCATGTAGGTATAGGTTTGATATTGAAAGTATTTAGCACTTATTTCTTCATTAAGGAACATTAATAGTGTAAACAAGTTTATTGTTTGGTTTATAACCTCTTGAAAGCTTAGAAGTGAGTGATTTAGATTTTTAGGTACAAAAGTGAAGTTGTTATATTGAGTGTGATAGGATTTAAATCACTTACTATATTGGGATTAAGAATAATGGGTTATCTTGCTTATGTAGGCTCCACCGATGTAAGAAAATAAAATTTCGTAAATAATTCATTTGTGTTTTTCATTGTTCTTGTCCTAGTGCCCTTTTTAGTGAGCAGTACAACTTGTACTTTCATTTGGAGAGATTGTTTTCTTTGATGGTAGTTTTTAATAGAATCTAATTTTCATTATTAGGGCATGTTGAAAAGACCTTACACTATCGAGGTCATAATTCATTTTTTCAAGAATCTCGTACAATCATTTGTTGATGATGATGTGATATTTGATGAAATCAAAATCAAATTATTTTGTTCCAGCTTTCTCCTAACACTTTTTAATACATTCTTTTTTAGTTTCCTTTTCAAATTTACAATATTTTTAGGTTGTGTTTGGAAAGTCGTCTTATAATTGGATTTGAATGTAATTGTTTGTACTTACATAAAAGTGGCATGTTTGGGTAACCATTATAGTTAGTGGGTCCCATCGAATTGGTGTAATTGGAGAACCTCAATTATATTTTCCAATTTTTTCATGGGGAAGAGTGAGAATTGAAGTAATTACGTAGGTAATTACACTCAAATTTGATTTTAAATTTTATTTTTATATTAGTTATAAAAATTATATTATAAGCATGAACGCATATGAGTGTTTGGGATGATTAGAGCCTAAATTTTCTTATATTGTAAATTTTAAAAATTATATTATAAAAATAATTTGTGTATTTTATAAAGTTATAACAAAAATTAAATTATTTAAATCTTAAAAAATTCTAAATTTGTGTCCAAAAATTTTATTATAAAAAATAATTTACATGTTATAAAAGTGTTATAATATATTTATTTAAAAAGGAAGCTATGGCCAAGGATGAACTTAACTTATTTATGTGTTCATGTTATATATTATAAAAAATAATATACTTATTCATAAAAAAATGTTAATAGTTTTTTTTATCATAACTTATTTATAAAAAATAACTTTATAAAGTTGTGACAAAAAATTATCTTATTTATAAGAAGTGTTATGAAAGTTTTGAACAATTTATAAGATCTTTTATATAAAGGTTATTTATATTTTTTATTTAATTTACATATTATAAAGATGATATAACATAGCATTAGTTTTTCTCCAAATTAAGTTTATATAAGTTTTATATAATTAAAGCTATAAATTATTTGGATTGTGAACTCAATTATTTATAAGGCCGATGCTAATTATACAAATAGAAAAATATTTCTTGCACCATATTGTTGTTGGGATCTAGTGCCCTTAGTGTAGTGGTTTCATATCTATATGTATTTGTAATTTTCAAACAAATTGGTTTAATAAAATATCCTTCAATATCATTAATATATTCGTATATTGTCATCAACAGCTTATTCACACAAAACAAAATGAAAGCAAATATTGGCTCATTGATTATCTAAGATTTAACTAATACTAAGCAATATTATGTGATCAGATTATATACGGAAAAACAATTTATATTAGTGGATAATCTAAGCACGTCATTATCCTAGTTAGAATTGAGCAAATCAATTGAAAAACTAATATGTCGTCTATCAAGTCCAATTGGGGAGATACTTTGCCTTGGGTATCGAAACATGACCACCCGTAACACTCATAGCATTGTACTCTTTTTTTTTTTGTCTTTCTCTAGCTCCTCGTTGATAGTAATTCCCTTTATCTTTTTTTTAGGGGCATTAGAATTAATTTCAAACTTTTTGAACCTCCTAGCTTGTTTCTTGAAGTCCTTCTTGGAATTATGTGTTAGCAGGATAATATGTTCTTAAAAAGCTCCAATAGTAGTTACATTTGAGGAAGTGGGCACAGCCTCAGTGGCTTGAAAGACTATGTTTTTATCTCCCTTACTCCTACCTTGTTTTGCCTCATCAAGATTCATTTCAAAAGTATGTAATGAGCTAATAAGTTCATCAATAGCCAACCTCTACAAATCCTTAGCCTCCTCAACATTAGTAACTTTTATAAATAAATAAAAAAAACTCTCAAGAAAAGACCTTAGAATCTTTCTAACCAGCTTTGTATTAGAGTACTCATTTTCTAATACGAATGCTTGAGTTGAAAGATCACACAACTTAACATAGAATTCTCCAGTAGTTTTGGGTTCCTGCATTCGAAGACTTTCAAACCTAGATGTTAACATTCGCATCTTCAATTATTTGAAAGTTGTAGTACCTTCATAAGCAATCTTCAATATATCCCAGGCTGACTTTTCTAAAGCGCATTTGGAAATTCTTTTGAATTCTTAAAGATCGACTCTGCATAATACAACATATAGAGCTTTATTATTAGCATTGGCCAGTTTTTCTTCCTCAATAGTCCACTAAACTTCAGGCTTAACTACTTTCTCATTTTTAGTGTCAATCTTTAGGGTTCCCAACCTGTCAACAGAACACACCATACATTTTCATCAATAAACCTAATGTATACCTTCATTTGTGCTTTCCAATAAGCATAATTTCCAACTTCAAGCATAGGAGGACAAGATGTAGAAGAACCTTCCATAATTTGAATCTAGAAATTTTTAGGCTCTCCACTAGTTATGTTAAATGGCAGGCTCTAATGCCAAATGTAATTATAAAACCATTGCTAGTAATTAAACTAAGTGCTTAGGAGTGACATGGAAGTAAGCCCTTCTTTAGAACCAAATCAGAAAACAGAAAAACAAATTGAACACACAACGGAGCCTAGCTTAATGAGAAATATCTACTCTCTTCAACGATTACAACAAATGAATCTAAACTATCACACACCCCGTGATAATTCTCCTCATTTTTTAACATTAAAGATTAATACTCTCACCACTTAGTTCACCCCTATGAACTCAACAAGTAAAACCACAACACAAATAATTTTACTAACAAATTGTACTCTAAGAAAAAATCCTTACTTGAACACAATAATTGTTTAAAATCTCTCAATATAATAACCTATACAAGTCTCTCCCTTAAATAGATTTATATTCGAGACTTGCTAACATAGAAGATCTAAATCAATCTCATTAAAACAATAATAATATAAATTGCTTACAATACAATAGTAGTAGATAATACAAATGTGGACTTTTGGTAGCTAATCACATAAAGTTTCTATCCAATCCAAATGTCCATGTTGCAAAGAATTACTTGAGTGATTTAATTCGATCCTATCTTCAATATGAATTTCCTAAATAATATGACTTTCATTATTGGGCTAGATGTCTTCCAAGTATTCAGCGCAACCCATCCAAATCGTTCAATAAACTGTCAATACTCAAATATAAAAATTGTCATTAAATAGCTCCAATGCTGGGGAAGTGGGCACTTCCCTGACACTCAATGGCCATTTTCATATTTTTCAACAAACAAGATTTCGATTTAAACTAAGTATAATTCTCAACAACTCATGGAATCTAAGCTTCCATTACACAATTTTCTCAACCATGGCAATTTGATTAAAACTTAATAATTGAAGAAAAATCTAACACTAAGGTTGGACGTGCTAAGTTAGGATGGTCAAAAATTCATGAAAATTTCAAAAACAATCTTCCTTACTTATGTGGAATGATGGACGGCAATAGCTAGGTAAAATATAGGAAATTTTCTTTCTTTTCTTGAAGCATGAATGACAACATGAAGAAGATGGTGATGATTTTTCATTTACTTTCTTTCTAAGTTCCCAATTATCATAATTAAGTAATGGGCTTCATTTATTCATCAATGCAAGCTAGAAATCTATTAAAATTTGAAGAGAAAAACCATCCCTACCCAAGTATTGGAGATTCGACAATGGAGCTAACCTTGAGAGAAATTTATTCCTTTCTTTCTTACAAACTTTGGTGATAAGGACGAGATCCAATTTCTTTTTCCTACCAACATACATATATATATATTAGAAATTTATCACACACGTGTACATATGGAAATCTCGTATTTAGAAAACAGGTGTGTATTTAAAAATAACATTCAATAAATAATGAAATCTAAGGTTTGAAACTAATAATGATAACAACACATATGCAATATGTACAAAATTAAAATAAAAAATAGTTTAACTTGTGAGTAAAAGGAAATTGAAATGTATAAATAATTCATTTATAAATCCATTAAACATAGGTTCAATCCCTAGATATATTAATTTTAGTTCTTTTATTTAAAAATTATATAAAAGTATGAAAAGACAAAAAGGGCATTAAAATAATAATAATAGTTATTTAATAAAAGGGTATATTAGTCATTTTCTAATCGAGTTGATATCTAGTTAACTCGTAACACCAACTCAATCTAGGGATTATTTTAATAGTGTATATATAATATCATAATTAAAACTTAATTGATTGAAATCAATGGTTGATAGGGGTGAGTGTTCAATCAAATCGAGTGAAAAAAATTCGAGTTAATTAAGTTGACGAGTCATATTTTTATCATCCTAACTCTATTTGAAATTTTTTTTTCGAGTTGAGTGAAATAAAATTCAAGTTAAGTCAAATCGAGTGAAATTATTCATTAAATTAAAAAATTAAACATGTCAAATTAAAATATTATTATAATATAATTAATTTCATTGTAAAGCGCATAAATTTGAAAACTTTTTTAAACCAAAATAAGAAGAAGAAAAAATACTAATGAAATGTCACAATTTTGTTTTTATACATGTCAAAGTGATGGAAAAAAATATCTTTTACATATCCACCCAATTTAGCAACTTTTGGGGAAATGATACAAAAAATAAATATATTTTTTCACACCAGAAAAATTGTTTTCTGATGAATTGTATACTGATTGGAGTTTTATCAATGAACTAAAAAGAAGAAATTTTACTAAGGAGTTTATAAAAAGAGTCGAATCTTTTGATCTGAGCATACTTGAAAAAAGGACTCGTTTCTCTAGTAATGAAACTAAAAGAGATAAACTTGAATAATTAATTAACTTATTTAAGTCTCAAATTTATTATTTTAGAAAATATTTAAATATTTAAATTTCTTTATATGTTCTTTAGAATTTTTTTAAATTTTTTAAAAATATAAATTTTGAAATTTTTATAAATATTTTGAATTTTTTTTTTTGTAATTTTTGTTGAGAGAGACCAATTTGTCCATTTTCAAAATTGATAGGGATCAAAGGGATATTTACACCAATCTGTTATTCAAATTGTAAAATTCAAATATACTCGAACACTTATTCTAATTGACTCGAAAAAAATTAAATAACTCTAATAACTTTATTTGATTAACTCAAGATTAAAATCTTTTATTTTTATTTTTCGAATGGGTGATGAAAATCTAATACAGCAAACAGCGGTGGGAATGGATGGATCAAAGCATCCGACTTAATAATGGGCATAATTACCACTTAGATCTCACTCCAATTATTCCTTCATTTCATGCTTCTTTAATACTTTAGTCCTTGGATATTTGTATAATAACTTATCAATTTAATTAATAATCAATTCTTTTCAATTAATTACTAAATAATTTTATTTCTAATTTAATTACTAATATTTCAATTTTCTAATTCTTTACTCGCTTTGTAGTTGTTGGATAAAAATCTTTGGACAAAATCGACTTTTCCGACACTAATAAAAGTCAGTTGTTACATACTCTCCGCCTTAGCAGGATTTTTATTTATTTTAAATTATAATAATCAATATAATTATATTTTATTAATTATAAAAGTTAAATATAATATTTTTAAAATCAGATCCCCAAATTGAGTTGTAAGTAAAGGTGCAGATCAATCCCTTCAAATATATTATTTAACATTAAAATAAAAAGTAATAATATATTTTTTTTGGTGCAAACATATTACTTAAATTAAATCCACTTGAAAGTAAATAAATTACTTTAAATATGTCATTTAAAACTAAATGGCAAAAAAATAATAATAAAATAAAGGGTAAATTATAAAATAGTTACTTTTGTTTGCCTAAGATTATATTGTAGTCACTTATGTTTGAAATATTACGTTTTAGTTACTTACGTCATCGTTTTATTACGAAGTTATCACTCTACCATTAAACTCTGTTACCTTCCTAACGGCAGTCCAAATGGGTTTTAAATGTCAACTTAGATGTCCTACATGACAGTCTAAATTAAAACCTATTTAAAACCCAAATTGGCATTTAAAACCTTATTTGAACTGCCATATAGGACTGCCGTTAGGGAGGTAACAGAGCTTAATAGTAGAGTGACCACTTTGTAACAAAACGATAACATAAGTGACCAAAGCGTAACATTTCAAACATAAGTGACTAAAATGTAATCTGAGGTAAATAAAAGTGACTATTTTTATAATTTACCCTAAAATAAAATTTTCTTAACTGGGTCAAAGATGTATACCGAATCAATTTGTAAGTTGTCATGCATACCGTCATCTTTGAAAACAAATTCTGAAAAATAAGAAACTAAAAATATATCTTTTGAATTTTAAATTCTTTTAAAATGTAACATTTAAAAAATTAAAAATATTTAAATAAAATATTTTATTAGAATAAAAAAAGAAAGAGAAAAACTTGCTGTATAGATATAGATTTCTTTTATATAAATTAATTATGAGGATTTTTTTGTCCCTCTAATTTTAAAAAAAATTATTTTAGCTCTTCATTTAATTTTTTATCCTTTTTAGTTCTTAAATTTATATTTTTTTATCGAATTACCTCAAAATAGATGTAAAAATTAACGTGTGTATATATATATATGTGAATAACACGTAAGCATTTAATTAAAATTTTAACATTTTAACATTTTAAAAATTCAAAAAATTATTTTTAAAAATAAAAAAAATCATCACAATTATTAAAAAATTTTAAATTTAAAAAATTAATTAAATGTTGACATATCATCCACGTATATACCACATCAGCAAAGTTAACAAAAGTTAACATTTTCATTCATTTTGGGGTGATTTGACAAATAATACAAGTTCAATGACTAAAAAAAAACTAAAAATTAAATAAAGGACTAAAATGACCTTTTTGTAAAATTAGAAGACCAAAAAAAGTCATTATACCTTTTTTTTTATGTGTAACAGCATAGATATAGATTTTGTATTTGCAGGTGTTAGCCTCTGTTGAAGTGTAGGCATGTGCGTGAGAGGAGTCAAATCTGGTAAGTAACAACGAAGAAGCATCAAACACAACTCCCTTTTTCCTTATGATAGGTAAAAGTAAAAAATGTAGCCATGTGATAGATCAGGAAAAATATACCATATAAGTTTTTTTACTCTTCACAAATTTAAATTTTAGTTTCTATTTTTTTTTTTAAGAATTTAGTCTTTCTATTTTTTAGATTTCAAAAATTCAAGTTCAATTGTCAACTCTATTATTATTTTTTTGTTCAATTTAAAAATACTTATTAAAAATATAGAAATTTATTTAAATTTTATTAAAAATTATAAGAAATTACAAAAAGTATTGTAAATTATTAAAAGTATATAAAATTACAACAATTTTTTAGTATTTTAAAATTATTAAAAAATATTTTTTGGACTTTTTTAAATTTTAAAACATTTGCTCAGGTGGCATTTTATCATGTTAGCAAAAGGTACATGTCCTACTTGCTTCATTAGTCAGTCATCACTTAATGATACAGATGGATGAAATTTTAAAAGAATGATCAGTTTGCACTTTAATCTAACAAATAGGAGTTAATCTGTCCATTTTTTAATAGAGAGGAAAAATATAATCTAATTCTTAGTATAAGGATCCTCATGGTAGTTTTACCATTTATCCAACCACATCAATTACAACAAAACTAAATGTGAGCAAAATCCAATTCGGCTTGAAAAAACAACAAAAAAAAGTCAAATTTTAAATTAAGTAGTTCAAATAATTCGATTTGCTCAAGTTATTTGGGTCAACTCGAATAAGAAAACTGCATAATTCAATTTAGATCAAATATAAATTACAAAACTCGAATTATCCGAAAAAGAAAAACCAAAACAATGTGGTTTTAGTAAATTTATGTTTTAACTTTCCCAAAGTTAAAACCCGTCGATGCTTTGCCCGTACACTTCCTTCCCACACTTTCACTTTTCCTTCATTCAAAATTTAACGACATGTTTGGTTCAATGGAATGGAATAGGTTTGTAATGGAATAGTCATTCTGTGGGAATGGAATAAGGTTGTAATGGAATTGAATAGGCATAACAGTGGTGTGGTTTGGTTGGAATGGAATGAGTATTGTAATAGTACTCATGTGTTTGGTTGAGAGGAATAGATATGTAATAGCAAAAAAAAAAAAACTCGAACAATGAATAAGCCCTTTAATATCTTAATGTATTTCTCACATCAATTTAATATTAAAGAATAATATTTTCTATCAAAACAATAACAATTTAATATAAAATATCTCTAAACCCTAAACCCTAAATATTTTATATTAAATTATATTAAAAGATCTTTTATTTTCTCCACTTTCTTCATCTTCGTTGGTCCCCTTTCTCTCCCCAAATTCATCTTCATCTTCATCTTCCTCTCAAACTTTTTACTTTGAACTTCATCAACTCTTTGTTCAAAAAGCATATCTATTCAAAAATATTTTAATTGTTATATCAAAATAATTTATCAAATAAAGCTTAGTACAACAATAACCTAGATCTACAAAGATTCTGTATCAAAATTTCTCTTCTTCTTTTTTTGTTTATTTTGTTTACTAGTATTGTTAAAGAGCTTTCAAAATAAAAATATTGTTAAAGAAGTAGCACTAACTTAATTCAACCATCATTTTAGCATCTAAATAACATAGCAAACCATGGTCATCTTTCAAGAGTCCAATTACAGTAGAAAACTCATTTACACGCATACAAAAAGTGACAATATTAGTATGACATACTTCCATGTCATTATATCATCCTGCAATTACATGCAACAAGTGACAACCTACAATTACATACAAAAAGTTATATTAGTTCACCACCACATCCATTTACACATACACAATGTGACAACCCTTTATGGCATACAAAAAGTTATATTCATCCACCACAACAACCACATCTTTAATGGGTAGAAATAAATTTTCTCGTCTATGCTAATCGCATAGAAGGTGGTAGAGTTAGAAAAATAAGCATTTGCGTTGGATGATCACGAATTTTTATCAATGCATCAATTCGCTCATCATATGACCTTCTATTTCACCTAAAGTCACGTGGAAAGTTTGTACCTTTTCTTAACTGATCATTTCTGACTTCTGTTGAATGAGCACTTTGGAGGCAACGCTCCTACTTAATTAAAGGTCAATTGTTCTTATAGTATCCCCCAATAATGTGGCAGCATCGATAAGTGAAGTAGAAGAATTTGGTTCACTAGCTTTAGAACTCTTTTTCTTCTTCTTTGGAAATGTAGAATCAACTTTATTTAGATTAGATTGTTGCGATTGTGTAGCCGAGACATCCATCTCATCTAAAGAAACATCAACTTCGCATTCATTGTCATTACTTCCTTCTTCAGGATTCCTTTCATTGGCAATATCCTCAGCACGTAATTCTTTTAAAATATCACCAGTTGTTTGAGCATATTTCCCCGTGGTTCGATCTTTTGTGTATATGGAAGTAAGTTGCTTATAATAACGGAAACTTCGAGCTCTATAAAAAAAGATTTCATAACCATTATATACTATATGTGTTAGAAGTTGTGTGACCCAAATTCTTGTTAAAAATAAAATACAAGTGGCAAGATAGGGGGATCTACGAGGGCAAAGGCCAAGGGCCGAATAAGGTGTTTTAATCTTACTGCATTACTTCTATTTGATTTTGATTAGAATATGGTTTTACAAACTTATAAATAAATGCAGTAACTTTTTTTCTCCTCTACCGTTGATTTTTTCCCCAAAAAGGTTTTCATGTAAAATTTTGTGTGTTCTATTTTCTCTCTTTCTTCGCAATTCATTGTCATTATCGATGTTCTATTTTCACAAATTGGTATCAAAGCTTTCCAGGTTACTTATTTCGATTACGAAAATCGCGTCATTGAAGTATGAAATTTCGTTGTTGGATCGCAACACTAGAGGCCATAGAGGTTCAGTATGATAAATAAGATCTAAAGTTGATTCTACTTTCTTTCTTTCCCCGTCTTATTCAACCTTTAGAGAAATGATTTTGTATAGTTGTGAATCTCTCACAGTTGATAAGGTCGATACTTATTTAACCTCGTATGACAAGATGAAACATCTTGTGGATGGATTCGACTCTCAATGAGAGGGTCTCACTGTTCATGAGAGACAAGAACGAAATACTGATGATGATCGTGGGAGGACAAATGATCGAAATCCTCGCAATAAATCTAAGGGTAGATTAGATCTTCAAACAGAGGTAAAACTTTTAACTTCTGCAAGAAAAAATGACACATTAAATCTAAGTGTTATAAGTTACAAAATAAGATCAAAATAGAGGCTGCGAATCAAAAGGGAAAACAACTAGAAAATTTTGGTGAAGTTGATGTTGTAGAATACTACAGCGATGGTGAACTCTTAGTTGCTTCTGCGAACAATTCTAAAGTGGATGAGGAGTGGATTCTTAACTCTAGCTGCACCTTCGATATGAGTCCGAATCAGGATTGGTTTACAACTTATGAAATAGTGTTTGAAGGTGTTGTTTTGATGAGAAATAATACTTCATGGAAAATCATAAGTGTTGGCACAATCAAAATCAAGATGTTCAATGGAGTCATTAGAACACTTAGTGGCGCACGACATGTACCAGAATTGACGAGAAATTTGATTTTATTGAGTACTCTTGATTCAAAAAAAATAAATACACAACTGAAAGTGGGGTTCTAAAGATTAGCAATGATTCCCTCGTTGTGATGAAAAGGCAGACAAAAACTGCCAAGTTATATGTATTGCAGAGTTCTACTATTACTGGTGATGCAACCATCACTTCCTCTTCCTTGTCAAATGATGACGTTACTAGACTTTGGCATATGCATCTAGGGCATTGAGAAAAAGACTCCACAAGAGGTATGGTCTGGTAATCCTACTGATTATTCTAATTTAAAGATTTTGGGGTGTCTTGCGTATACTCATGTTGATAACAGAAAATTGGAACCGAGATCTATTAAATGTGTTTTTCTTGGTTATAAGACTAGTGTAAAAGGGTATAAGTTATGGTATCCTAAAAATAAAAAAGTTGTGATTAGTAGAGATGTTATTTTTCATGAAACTGTTATGCTGCCTAATTTATCTCTTAAAGACTCTTCAAATAAAGAAACATAAAAGTATATGGAGCTTCAGATTGATCTAGTATCTACAACAAAGTCGACCCCTCAAGTTAGTACAGAACTTCAGAACAGAGTCGCTTCTTCACCACAATATTCTATTGCCAAAAAAGAACTAAAAGATAAATTAAACCTCCAAAGAGGTATGCCAAGGCTGATCTAATTGCTTATGCTTTAAATGTGACTGAAGATATAAATGCAAATCAATAACCATCTACTTATTCTAAGTGCTAACTCAAAAAAGTGGATGTTTACCATGCAAGAAGAGATAGAATCACTCTACAAGAATAGAACATGGGATCTTGTGAAGCTTCTTAAAGTTAAGAAGGTTGTTCGTTGTAAATGAGTGTTCAAGAGAAAAGAAGGGACTCTAGGAGTTGAAGAACCTAGATATAAAGTAAGGCTTGTTGCAAAGGGTTATAATCAGATTCAAGGTGTGGACTTCACAAATGTGTTTTCTTCATTTGTGAAGTACAGTTCAATTCAAGTCTTGCTTGGTATTATGGGCATGTATGATTTGGAGCTCAAACAGTTAAATGTAAAAATAACGTTCTTACATGGAGAACTTGAGGACATTTACATGTAATAACTAGAAAGGTTTACAGTCTCAGAAAAATAAGACTATGTTTGATTGCTGAAAAAGTCCCTTTATAGCTTGAAATAGTCACCAAGGCAGTGGTACAAAAGGTTTGATTCTTTTATGTCTACTCATAATTCCAAAAGAAGTAGCTTTGATAGTTGTATTTATTTTAAGAAAAATAGTGATGGTTCTTTTGTGTATCTACTCCTCTATGTTAATGACATGTTGATAGCAGCAAAAGATAAATGAGAGATAAGAAATGTCAAAGCCCGGCTTAGTGAAGAATTTGAGATGAAGGATTTGGGAGTAGCAAAGAAGATACTTGGTATGAAGATTCCAGAAATAGGAAAGCAAGTAAATTGTACCTAAGTCAAAAAGGGTACATTGAGAAAGTTCTTTGCAGGTTCAATATGTAGAGTGTTAAGCTTGTTAGTACTCCTTTAGCAGCCTATTTCAGACTATCATCGACTTTGCCTCTACAATCAGATGATGAGATTGACTACATATCACATGTTCTATATTTTAGTGTAGTGGGATCTCTTATGTATGCTATGACTTGTTCAAGTCTAGATTTATCATATGCAGTCAGTGCAGTTAGTAGATACATGGTGAATCCCGATAAAGAATACTAGAAAGAAGTTTAGTGGATTTTGAGATACGAGATACTACTGATGTTTGCTTACATTTTGGAAGAAATAGAGATGGAGTCATTAGGTATGTTGATGCTAATTTTGCTGGAGACCTTAATAAAAGAAGATCTCTTACAAGTTATGTCTTACGAGGTACTAATTGGGGGTTGTGCAATCAGTTGGAAAGCCACTTTGCAAATTACTATCGCTTTGTCTACCACTGAAGCTGAGTACATGGCGATTACTGAGGCTCGTAAAGAAGCTGGTTAAAGGGGCTCTTTAGTGAACTCAATGAAGACTTTCAAATCAGTACAGTATTTTGTGACAGTCAAAGTGTCACCTTCCTTACGAATGATCAAATGTTTTATGAGAGAACAAAGCACATTGATGCTCGGTATCATTTTGCTCGTGATATTATTGCTCGTAGTGATATTGTTGTGAGCAAAATTAGCACTCATTATAATCCTGCAGATATGATGACTAAGTCACTTTTTATAACCAAGCTTGAGCATTACTTAGATTTGGTTGGTGTTCATTGTTGAAGATAAACCCTTAAGGGGTTTTATGGAAGAAGTGGAGAACTTGTTCGTTGAGAGTTCGTGATAAAGAAATTGTTTGTTGAGAAATTGTTTGTTGAGAAATTATTTACCTAAATTCCTGTTAAAATTAAAATACAAGTGGCAAGATAGGGGGATTTACAAGGGCCAAGGCCGTAGTTTATTGTAGATCCCTAATAAGAAAAATACTGGACTAGGGTCCCAACTGGGGGTACGGGGGCCTTTAGCCCCCGCAGTACGGTACAAGCTGCACAAGTGAAATCTGCATTGAAATTTACTTCCTCTATTTGATGTTGATTAGAATAAGGTGTTTTAACCTTACTGCATTACTTCTATTTGACTTTAATTAGAATAAGGTTTTTAAACCTATAAATAGACGTGTTCATCTATCCTCTTGCATCATTCAAATTCAACATAGTGAATTTTCTTCTCCTCTACCCGTGGTTTTTTTCCCAAAAGGATTTCCACGTAAAATTCTGTGTGCATTCTATTTTCTCTCTTTTTTTGCGTTTCATTGTCATTATTTTCATTCAATTTCATTATTGTCTTTTCCTCTAAGCATATTGTAAATGATTGTTCAATCCTTCTTCAATGTCTTAATCATTGATTCAAGATTAGGTTTATCCTTTAGCATTGCATGAGGTAAAACTTTTTCAATCATTCTCTCCAATTCAAGTAAATAACCAGCCTTGAATCTCGTACCTGCATTAAAAGTTCCATCGTTGTGTAAGTCTACTTCATTTCCTTTTGGTTCCTCTAGAATTTTAGAAAGAAGTTGTAGTTGATTGTGAAAAGCTTGGCAGTTGTAGTTGATTGTGAAAAGCCTGGCATACTTTTAAAGAAATTTCACAATCGATTAATAAATAAAAAACAATCAATTAATACAAGTCTAGTACAATAGAAAAATACGATAAACACCACATCAAAGATAAATAAAATAATAGAAAGTCTTCCAAACAACACTTTTAACCCCATTAATTTCTAGATGCTTGTCATTCATTGGACATTTGATTTACTAGTTCCATCCTCCAATTTACCCATGCATCAGTTGGATGAATATTGATTATATTAGGTTCAAAATCCTCTATCACCTTACTATTTAAACCTTCACTCAGCACCGCTTCAATAGGATCAACACTCATTTCAATTCTTATGGGTTTTTAAAATGAATACTCATATTTTTTGCTTTTTATACTCATCAAATTCGAAAACTAATTGTAATGGCATTACAAAAATAAAAGAATTAAATTATGTTAAATTAAAATGTAAGAATTAAATCTAAAATTTGAACTTAATAATATTGAAACTGCAAATAGAGATTGAGAATAGTAATTGTCATTGCCTCCTCTCCGAGGAGAGTTTTTATTTATAAGTCAGACTAGTGTTCACACTGTAACATCCCAAAATGGGGTTAGAAGAATTATGTTTGTGGTTGATTGATTGATTAGATTTGAGCTTGAATGCGCATGATTGTTAAAGTGTGTTAATGTATGTTTTAGTATAACTAAGCATGATTTGAATGATCTATGTATGATATAAGATATGTTAGAATAGGAAAAATTGACATGAAATAGTAGGTATAGGTGTCAATATGTCATATGTAGGTTGGGCATGTTTTGTTATCTTTGCAATTGAGTCCTGATTTTTATGTTATGCAATTGAAGTCCCTAAATGCTATGAAATGACTTGAAAGTTTGCATGATAAAGTCTTATTTGGATAATTCCATAATTTTACTCTTGATTTTACAAAAAAAATTTACTAAAATTGTAACACCCCTAACCCCTCTCCGTCATCAGATTAGGGTCACAAGCGTCACTAACCAATCACAACATTTAATTACATCATAAGTAAATTTGCAAGCTAACTATTTACATCACATCATACCGGGAGCAATACATGCTAATCTAATATTTCCATAATAGTGTTTTATACAATCGAATAATGAATCATACTATGCAATACTAAACTTGGTCTTCCACTGTCTATACTCTTATTACTATTTATCCCCTCTTGAAAACTAAAAGTTGGATACATAACAAGACTATTTCAATTATTAGCATCAGAGTATTGGACCATACTCCGACTGCTACCTTTGATGATATTAGTAGAATGACCTATTTCACCTAACTTAAGTTTCTATATCATTCCAAATCAAAGTTAAAAATACTTTTACAGTCCTTATACGAGTCTACGGGACCCTAAAAATAATCTAAAAATAGACAGGGGTTAATTTGAAACAATTCTGGAAGTTTAGGGAAAATTTCAAAAATACCTAAAAATAGGGGTCACACGGCTGCATGGCCAGGCCGTGTGGAACACCCTAGACCGTTTGACTTTTGAAGTTGGGACACACGGCCGTATCCCAGCCCGTGTGTCTCACTGACTTATATCACACGGTCGTGTCACAGGCCATGTGTCAACCCATGTGTGTAACAGGCCGTGTCTCAGGCTATGTGTACCTAAATGTACCTTAAAACTCAAGTTTACCAAATTGTGTTTACTTAGACACTAAACAACCAATTCACCAATCATTTAACCTATTCAAAACTCAATTAAACATGCTCAAAACAAGCTAAAACAACCATCCTAAGTGCCTAACCAATGTAGCCTCATTGGTACCACATTTTATATCTTCAAACATATTAACAAAGCATCATCCATTCAAAACCTTCATTCATACCAAATTTTCCATAATTGGACTAACATTTAGCTACTTAGGTTACCAAACCTCAAGTTAAACACATACTAAACTTTAAGCTAAGCTATCATACCAAACATAACCTCAACCACAACCATATATACAAATAACCATCATTTCACTTGAAAACCAAAATATTATTACATATCAACAACATTGATCAAAAGACCTCCTAGGTACATGCCATTACAAAAATAAACATCACCACACTTGAGTACGGAATCGTTGCTTATTATTCAATTTAGTCTCTAAACTGAGACTAATTTTAATCTCCACATTTAACTTTATATTTTTATACTAATTTCACCCTAAGCTACATTTAGCTCCCTATTTTCAATTCTACCCTTTAATTTTAAATTATTTGTAATTTAGTCCCTATTACTCAAAATTAACAATTAATTTCACAATTTAGTCATTTTCCACTTCTAACTTAAAAATCTATCAATTTAACCCCTAGTAATTAAACTATTCAACAATGACAACATCTAAAATATTAAACAATACTAAAAATTATAACATAAGTCGGGTAGTTCTAAGTATCGGGATTCCAAAAACGTAAAAATTACAAAAAAAATGACTAAATTGCACTAACTAAATTTGGATTTGATGTCCAAACCCTCCTAAGACGTGAGTTACTTCTTTTCTTCTCCCTGTTGTTTCGAATGCATGTAAAAGAGAATGAAATTCTCTTTCACTCCACTATCAATTATGTTTTCGTTTATTTTATTTTAAAATTTATTATTATAATTTACACATATTAAATTAACATAATATATATTATATATATACATATCATAAATGTTTCATTATGACAGTCCATTAAAAGGAAACAAGGGTATATTTACTTATTTAGTCCCTTTAATTAATTTCAATATATAATTCAACTTTCAACGCCTACGCGATTTAATCCCTATACATTAATAGCTCTTTATTCATGAAAATTACTTGTCCAAAATTTAACTCGCCTCTAATATGACTCTGTAAATATTTAATAAAAATATTTACGGGTTCGATTTGTAGAAACGGAGTCCCAAAAATACACTTTCCAACACCCCTGACTATTAGGTTGTTACAAAAATATTTTACTAAAATTACAATTTAGTCCTTAAACTTTGCTTTAAAAATTAAATGAGCTTTACTTATCAGTTCTAGAATTTTCTTTCAATTATAATCCTTATTAAATTGTTTTATACCGTACATATTATTTAATTATTGAATTACGAATGTTACTAATGTCATATGTTAAATAAGAAATGAATATTAGACTTGTTGGTTTCCATGTATCTAAGCCATCTTATTAGAGTTTATTAAGGGTGAAATGAATTGAAATATTAATATTGAGATTTGACTAGGGATGTTAATTGGGTGGGGCAGGTGTGGGGGGTGCTACCCCTGTACCCATCTTCGCAAAAAATTTTCATCCCCATCCTCACCTCACGACCCACTGCAAGTACAAAACTCAAAACCATCCCTACCCCACCACCCACGTAGGTCCCCAGACCCACCTAATCCTTGCTATACCCACCCTGTAACCCACTTCACATAATATATTTATAAGTATCAGTCAAATAAATATAAACAGATAGTAGTAAAGTAGGAGATAAATGAGATAATGAAGTAAGAGCTTTAAGTTTGCAAGTTGTGGCATAGAGCAATGGTGAGTAATTTTAGGGTTTTCATGTGAAATAGAGAAAGTGAGATGTGTTAAAATTGGGTGAGAAACTATGGAGTGCTCTCCTTTTTTTTTTTTGCAACTCTGGTGGTTTATCTATAAATTATCTGGCAACTTTTATCTACAAATATGTTGTGCATTCACAACCATCTAGCAGTGTATTAACCTGTAACACTGGTGGTTCACCCACCCACATTCTGGCAGCTCTTATCTACAAATATGTTGTACATTCATAACCATCTGGCAACGTATTAACCTGCAACTTTTGTGATTTATCCACAACCAGATGTGTATGATGGACGAATTTTGGAGAACTCTTACTAGGGTGTGTAGTGGTGGGGTAGGATCTTTTATGTTAAACTGAAATTGTATTGCTTTCATAAACATGTGTATACAATTCTGAGATTTCTGAGATGATACATATACATATACATTATTGAGTTGATCTGATATACCGATATTCTAAAATTGCTATGGTGGATTATTCTATGTGATGTAATTTATGTTAATCGATTACACTGATTTGTTTGTGATGGAACTCACACTGAGCTTCATAGCTCACTCCCCTTTTGTTTCCATCTTTACAGATAACTCACCAGGTTAAGATGTAAACACGAAATTCGAAGGATCTTGTCTCAGTTTTAATTTATTAAAATGTTTTAGATTTATTATTCGATATTTTTACATTTTAGAGACTATACATGGGACTTAGGATTTGGGTCCTGCATGACTTTTAATTTGACCTTAAATATTGAAATATGAATCCTAATTATTTTTGCATGAAATATAATTTTTATTTAAATCAATTTAATTATCACTTTTTCGCTGCTAAATTATAATTAAAATTTGGAGTAATAAATAAATTAGTAATTAACTAAGTTTTCAAAAGTAAGTCTTCGTTACCTAAGTTGGTAAATTTAAATCGGTTTTTGACAACTTGAAAGTTTTCCGAAAATAGACCAAGTTTTCATCTAAAATAAAACAAATGTTTTAATATGATCGTTTTAAAAAAAATAATCTGATAGCTTATCGAGCCATTTCGGTGGCTAATGTAGTCTTCCGAATTTGAGTATAATGTTTAGGTCGGGTTCGGAGGTTGCATACACTCCGCTTATACAAGACATTTACAATTTTTCAATAATTTATTTAATTAAATAATTATTATTTTTAATTAAAATTTTATTGATTTAAGTAATTATTTACTTTTTTATATAAATTAATTTATCTAATTGACCTTAAGTTAGTAATAATATTATTAATATATTAAATGTATAAATCAAATTGAGTAGAATCATTTTAAATAAATAATTTAAAATTATTTTTAATGGATTGAATTTGAATATTAAATGAAATTCTAAATAAACCTAAAAAGAATTATTTTATTTAAAAACGTAAACAAGTTATATATAGATTAAAAATATGACTTTTATAATAATATTATATTTTGGTCCTAATTAAAACTAAAATTATTCTAATTTATAAAAATAATTATTTTTAAAATAAAATAACTTATTTTTCAAGTGAATAATGGACAAATATTAAATCGGCCTACAAGTAAATACATGGATTAATTCCATTAAACATATAATTTATAATTAATAAATGTTAGATGTAGTGGTAAAGCACACTGTACTTTTGAAATTTAGGGCCTATTTGGATGTGCGGTATGTTTATCTGTAGTTAGTGTAAAAATGGCGGTAGTGGTGAGATTAAATACTATAACGATACTGTAGCGTGAGACAAAAAAAAGCTAAACATACTGCATTGAAGGCAAACGTCCATTCAAAGGTACCCTTAGTGTTCTTCTTTTAATTTCAAGAATTTAACTCCACAAGGACCAATTAAAAATTAAAATTCAATTGGTAATACTTTTATTAGACTTTATTGGATTTGAATATATGACGTTTTAATATTCAAAAGTTTGATTTAAAAATTAAAGTTCAAATTGATAACTCTTATTTATAGAAGCCAATTAATAGTGTTACAATTGTATTTTAATTTTTAAATCAAACAAAATAAAAAGATTAAATTCCAAAAAAATTAAAAAAAGTAAAAGGACTGATGGATAATTAAACCTTTCTTTTCTTCCCTTCTTTTCCATCCACCAAAACAGAAAAAAGAAAAAGTCAATGTGTCGAAAATTAGAAGCAAAACTTCTGCAGTATCCTATGTATTTTTGTCTTTATATATAATAACATGGAAGAAGAAAAAGGAACCAACTTGCTAGTAGCCTATTTATGTATTTGAAAAAAACAACAGCCGTTAGATCTGGCAATTTAGATATAAATATAATAAGATTAAATAATTTTTTAATGATAATAATTAAATAAAAGGGTAAACTGTAAAAATAGCCATTTTTATTTGCTTCAGATTACAATTTTAATCACTTATTTATCGTTTTATTACGAAGTGGTCACTTTACTTTTAAGCTCTGTTACCTCCTTAACAACAGTCGTACGTGACAATCCAAATAGGTTTTAAATGTCAACTTGGATGCTAGTGACAGTCCGAATTAAATTTATTTAATTAAAAATATATTTTTATATCAATAACTGGACATACGAGTTGGCATTTAAAACTTATTTGAATTACCACATAGGACTATTGTTAGGGAGGCAACGAAGTTAATGATAAAGTGATCATTTCGTAACAAAACGATAATGTGCGTGATTAAAATATAATCTGAGACAAAAAAAGTGACTATTTTTATAGTTTACCCTAATTCTTAAAAAATTTATTTCTTTGACTATTTTCATAGACTATTGAAATTCAACCTTTCTAGAACATTACATTGGGTTCAAACTTAACACGCATTCAATTATTTGTGCACATTTATTTTTTCTGATTAAATAAATAATTTTGTTTGGTTCATCATGAAAAAGATATTTGTTTTTTGGGTTGTAGCTTGGAAAGAAAGACATTCATATTTGGATTACTTTGCTATAAATTCAAACTATCTGACGCCAAAATATATTATCTGATCCTTCTCCACCTTGTCTTTCTCACAGTTTTTCTTGATTTTTGCCTTTCCCAGACTTAAAAGCTTCGGTTTTTATTTTCACTTTGAAAAACGAAAATGGATAAGATTAAGAGTATGATGCGCGCTGTTCAGTACAGTAAATATGGCGGAGGAGTCGCCGATCTCAAGGTAATATACTTGCTTCTTTTGATTATGTTTATTTCTTGAGTTTAAAAGTTTGATTAAAAGTTTAAAATGGAGGTTTAATTAAAATTTGTGATTTAGTCCTTAATCTTATAGAGTTTTATGGATATAAGGCTGGGTGAAGGGGGGGGGGTTAATTAGCTAATTAAATTAGGATCGTTGATTTAATTTTGAGGTACCGACACCATCCGTAAAATCTTGAGATGTGCTGATTTTTCTACACGTGTCTACCTTGATGGCTCATCGTCACCTCCATCGGTGCTGCTCTTCTCATACTGCCGATTAAGACTTCGGATCTATACACTTCTTAATTCTTGAAATTTCTCAAGTTTTTTCTTTTAGGTTTTTTTCATGCTTTCTTTAGGATTTTTATTACAAGTGAAATTAAGATGCCTAGAATAGATGTTGTCTAAGAATCGAATCAGCGAAATGAAATATCGAAAATTTTGGTTGTTTATTAAAATATTAAGTTGGTTTTGAGGTTTGAGTCCAAAGCCGAATTGATTCTTTCACTAACATGGGAAAACTTAAATAATTTTGAGATCAAATTGTAATTTTATTAAACTCATGAAATGGATTCCATTAGCACGGGAATTCCAGTAAGAGTACGAGACTGAGAGATTGACGGCAAAGTCAACTTCTTTTTTTTTTTTTGCATATATGCATTTCCAGCATTTCTTTACTTTGATGAACTTGAAAAAAAAATTGCTAATGACCTGATTTTATAACGAGTGTGAATTTTGTGGGTGTTGCAGCATGTTGAAGTTCCGGTTCCCAGTCCAAAAAAGGATGAAGTTTTGATCAAAGTAGAGACAGCTAGTATTAACCCAATCGACTGGAAACTACAGGATGGGGTAGCTCGGCCATTTTTACCTCGGAAATTCCCCCACATTCCTGGTACTTTACTTTTCTCTGGATGGTTCAACTCTATGGGTTAATCCGAAGCATCAAAACTTTTCTTTCTGTGATTGCTTGTTTATCAATCATTTGCTAAACAACTTTTGGTGGAGCAGGTACCGATGTAGCAGGAGAAGTCGTACAAGTTGGATCAGAAGTCCAGAGTTTCAAAGTTGGGGAGAACGTTGTTGCCGTACTTGGTGTAAGTACTCATTCTTATTCTGAAGTTTGTTGCATACTTGCATGAGAGAAACATATGTATGTTTGATACATTGGACAGTTTGTTGCTTCAAGCTATACAACACTCAGGCCATAGATTCTTTTTCACCTTATTATTCATTTCCTTGTTTTATGTGTTATCTAGCATCATTTGTGTCCTGGTTCTTGCCAATATCTTATTATTTGAATATATTTTGCAATTACAGAATGGAGGTGCACTAGCTGAATATGCTGTGGCTAATGAAGGTTCCACAGTTTCAAGGCCTCCAGAGGTATCAGCCCGTGAAGCTGCAGCTTTGCCAATTGCTGGCCTCGCAGCTCACCAGTCACTCACCCAGCTTGCTGGGATCAAACTCGATGGAACCGGCCCAGAAGTGAATGTATTGGTTACCGCTGCTTCAGGTGGTGTAGGTCAATATGCCGTTCAACTCCTAAAGCTCGCTAATGCACACATTACAGCCACTTGTGGGGCTCGTAACATAGATTTAGTCAGGAGCCTGGGGGCTGATGAGGTTCTTGACTACAAAACTCCTGATGGGGTGGCTCTCAAGAGCCCTTCTGGTCGAAAATACGATGTAATCATCCACTGTGCACACAACATTCCTTGGTCTACCTTTGAGGCTAACTTGACTTCAAAAGGGAAGGTAGTAGATACCACTCCTGGTTTCGGCACTTTGATGAGTGTTGCTTTCAAAAAGATAACATTCGCAAAGAGGCAACTCATACCATTGTTTACCTCACCTAAGAAAGAGAACCTTGAATTTCTTGTTAAGTTGGTGAAAGAAGGAAAGCTTAAGCCAGTAATTGATTCAGTACATCCTCTAAGTAAGGCTGAAGAGGCTTGGGCGAAAAGCATTGACGGCCATGCCACTGGCAAGATTCTTGTGGAGCCATAGGTTATGAAGGTTACCTGATAAATTGCACTAGTTTTTCAGTTTCTCATTGAGTGGTGTAGCTCACCGTTTCTAAGTTCACAAAGTACTCAGTATCTTGAACAATTCCATGTTGGTGTGTGAGTTTCCTAATCTTTCTTGTATTTTGCTGGTGGTATAAACAATGTTGTGTGATATCTAATGTTACTGAGCACTGCGTTTTCTTGTGAAATTTAGAAATTTTTGTTTTGTTTTGTTTAATGTAATTCAAATTGCAGATGATTATACAGAAGAACAGAACTTTCCTTGTTTTTGAACCCTTTCGTTTTCTGTTTAATGCTTAATAAGTATACAAAAATACTGCAAATTAGCTTGTGTACATTGATGGGTTATGTAGAGAAGGTCGTTTTTAGCTTTTCTTCCGAGATATTTGGATTTAAGAAATCATTGGGGGTTAATTTTGATGCTCACAGTTTCACTGCCATAATTACAAAATCTAAACTTCATTTTATCATAAATTTTAAAAATAATAGTAATATATTAATATAATAATAATTTTGGGAAAAAAATTTGTGGGAGTCTCGTGATGAATAGTAATAAAAAGAAAAAAAATTGATTATGGTGAGTGTTAGAATTAAGTGATCCAAATCCTTATTTAAATAAAATACTGTGGTAAAATAAAATAAAAGTAGAATCCCTATAAAATTATACTTCTTTTATTTTATATTAGAATAAAGTTTTTTAAACCTTATTAAACTCCATCTATTTGATATTATTTGAATAAAGAGTTTCACTCCTATAGAATAAGGTTTACAAGCCTATAAATAGGCATAATTTACTCCTCTTGTAATTAATACGAATTCAACATAGTGAATTTTCTTCTCCTCTGCCCGTGGTTTTTTCCCGAAAGGGTTTCCACGTAAAATTTGTGTGCTCATTATTTTTTTATTTCTATTTTTCTTTGCGATATATTGTCATTACCGACATTATATTTTTCACAAATTGGTATCCGAGCTTCCGAGTTGTTCATCTCAATCACGGTAATGACGTCTTTGAAGTACGAAATTTCGCTGTTGGATCGCAATACCAGATTTGCGTTGTGGCAGATAAAGATGCAGGCAGTTCTTAAACAGATGGACTTAGAGGAAGCCCTATTAGGGGTAGATAAAATGCCTTCAACATTGACGGAGGAAGAGAAGAAGCGCAAGGATCAAAAGGCGTTAACACAGTTACATCTGCATTTGTCTAACGAAATTTTGCAAGATGTGATGAAGGAGAAGACCGCCGCTGGATTATGGAAGAGGTTGGAACAAATATGTATGTCGAAAACTCTAACTAGCAAGCTGCATATGAAGCAGCGTCTTTATGCTCATCGTTTGGAGGAATGTGCATCTGTGCACGAACACTTAACAGTGTTTAAAGAAATTCTCTCAAACTTGGAGGCCATGGAGGTTCAGTATGATAAGGAAGATCTAGGGTTGATTCTACTTTGTTCATTTCTCCCGTCTTATTCAACCTTTAGAGATACGATTTTATATAGCTGCAAGTCTCTCACAGTTGATGAGGTTTATGATTCTTTAACCTCGTATGATAAGATGAAGCATCTTGTGGTTAAAACTAACTCTCAGGGAGAGGGTCTTATTGTTTGTGGGAGACAAGATCGGAATGTTGATGATGATTGTGGAAGGACACATGAACGGAATCCTCGCAGTAAATCTAAGGGTAGATCAAAGTCTTTAAACAGAGGTAAAACTTGTAACTTCTGCAAGAAGAAAGGACACATTAAATTTGAGCGTTATAAGCTACAGAATAAGATCAAAAGGGAGGCTGCGAATCAAAATGGAAAACAAGTAGAAAATTTCGGTAAAGCTGATGTTGCAGAAGACTACAGCGATGGTGAACTTCTAGTCGCTTTTGTCAATAATTCTAAAGCGAGCGAGGAGTGGATCCTTAATTCAGGTTGCACCTTCCACATGAGTCCCATTCTAGACTGGTTTACAACTTACGAAACAGTGTCTGAAGGTATTTTTTTGATGGGAAATAATGCTTTATGTAGAATTGAAGGTGTTGGAATTAGAGTTAAGATGTTTGATGGAGTCGTCAGAACACTTAGTGACGTACGACATGTTCCAGAATTAAAGAGAAATTTAATTTCGTTGAGTACTCTTGATTCAAAAGGGTATAAATACACAGCTGAAAGTGGAGTTTTGAATATTTCCAAAGGTTCCCTCATTGTGATGAAAGGGCAGAGAAAGACTGCCAAGTTATATGTTTTGCAGGGTTCTACTATTATTGGTGATGCAGCTGTCTCATCCTCTTCCTTGTCAGATAATGATATTACTAAACTTTGGCATATGCGCCTAGGGCATATAGTGAGAATGGCATGGCAGAATTGAGCAAAAGAGGACTTCTTGATCGAACTGAAGTTCTGTGAGCACTGCATTTTTGGGAAGCAAAAGAGAGTTCGATTCACCAGAGGAATCCATAACATGAAGGGAATGTTGGAGTATATTCATTCTGATATGTAGAGGCCATCTAAAGTGCCTTCGAGAGGTGGAGCTAATTATATGCTAACTTTTATTGATGATTTTTCCAGAAAAGTGTGGGCATTCTTCCTGAAGAAGAAAAGTGATGTGTTTACCGCATTTAAGTCTTGGAAAACGGTGATTGAAAAACAGACGGGAAAGTAAATAAAATACCTCCGCACAGATAATGGCTTAGAGTTCTGTTCTGATGAGTTTAATAAATTGTGCAAGTCAGAAGGGGTTGTGAGACACTTGACAGTTCGTCATACTCCATAGTAAAACGGCGTTGCAGAACGAATGAACAGAATGATCATGGAGAAGGTTCGATGTATGTTGTCAAATGCCAACTTACCAAAGTCATTTTGGGCCGAATCAGCCTCTACTGCATGTTTTTTGATCAACCGATCTTCATCAGTTGCCATTAAGAAAAAGACTCCAAAAAAGGTATGGTATGGTAATCCTGCTGACTATTCTGATTTAAAGATTTTTGGTTGTCCCGCGTATGCTCATGTTGATAATGGAAAATTGGAACCGAGATCTATTAAATGTGTTTTTCTTGGTTATAAAGCTGGTGTATAAGGTTATAAGTTATGGTGTCCTGAAAATAGAAAAGTTGTGATTAGCAAAGATGTTGTTTTTGATGAAACTGCTATGCTACCTACCATATCTCTTAAAGACTCTTCCAATAAAGAAAATCAAAAGCAGGTGGAGCATCAGATTAATCTGGAATCTACAACAGAGTCGACTACTAAAGCCAATACAAAAATTTAAAATAGAGTTGCTTCTTCACCATAATACTCTATCGCCAAAAATAGAACTAAAAGAGAAATTAAACCTCCAAAGAAGTATGCCGAGGCTGATCTAGTTGCTTATGCTTTAAATGTGACTGAAGATATAGATGCAAACCAAGAGCCATCTAATTATTTTGAGGCGGTTAGTTGTGAAGACTCAGAAAAGTGGATGTTTGCTATGCAAGAGGAGATGGAATCACTACACAAAAATAAAATATGGGATCTTGTGAAACTTCCTAAAGGTAAAAAGGTTGTTCATTATAAATGGGTGTTTGAGAAGAAAGAGGGGACTCCAAGAGTTGAAGAACCCAGATATAAAGCAAGGCTTGTTGCAAAGGGTTACATTCAAATTTCAGGAGTGGACTTCACAGATGTGTTCTCTTCAGTTGTGAAGCATAGTTTGATTCGAGCTTTGCTTGATATTGTGGCCATGCATGATTTAGAGCTTGAGCAGTTAGATGTAAAAACTGCATTTTTGCATGGAAAACTTGAGGAGGATATTTACATGCAACAACCAGAGGGTTTTACAGTCTCAGAAAAAGAGGACTATGTTTGCTTGCTGAAAAAGTCCCTTTTACGGTTTGAAATAGTCACCAAGACAGTGGTATAAGAGGTTTGATTCCTTTATGACTTCTCATGATTTTAAAAGAAGTAGCTTTGACAGTTGTATTTATTTTAAGAAAAACAGTGATGGTTCTTTTGTGTATCTACTTCTTTATGTTGATGACATGTTGATAGCAGCGAAAGATAAATGAGAGATAAGAAAGGTCAAAGCCCAACTAAGTGAAGAATTTGAGATGAAAGACTTGGGACCAGCAAAGAAGATACTTGGTATGGAGATTCTCAGAGATAGAAAAACAAGTAAATTGTCCCTAAGTCAGAAGGGGTACATTGAGAAAGTTCTTTGCAGATTCAATATGCAGAATGCTAAGCCTGTTAGTACTCCTTTAGCAGCCTACTTCAGACTTTCATCAGCTTTGTCTCCACAATCAGATGATGAGATTGAGTACATGTCACATGTTTCATACTCTAGTGCAGTAGGATCTCTCATGTATGACATGGTTTGTTCACGTCCAGGTTTATCATATACAATTAGTGCAGTTAGCAGATACATGACGAATCCCGGTAAAGAACATTGGAAAGCAGTTCAGTGGGTTTTAAGATACTTACGAGGTACTACCGATGTTTGCTTACAGTTTGGAAGAACTAGAGATGGAGTCATTGGGTATGTTGATGCTGATTTTGCTGGAGACCTCGATAGAAGAAGATCTCTCACAAGTTATGTCTTTACAATCGGAGGTTGTGCAATCACTTGGAAAGCCACTTTGCAAACTACAGTCGCTTTGCCTACCACTGAAGCTGAGTACATGGCGATTACTGAGGCTTGTAAAGAAGCTATTTGGTTGAAGAGACTCTTTAGTGAACTCAATGAAGATCTTCAAATCAATACAGTATTTTGTGACAGTCAGAGTGTCATCTTCCTTACAAAAGATCAAATGTTTCATGAGAGAACAAAACACATTGATGTTCGATATCATTTTGTTCGTAATATTATTGCTCGTGGTGATATTGTTGTGAGCAAAATTAATACTCATGAAAATCCTGCAGATATGATGACTAAGTCACTTCCTATAACCAAGTTTGAGCATTGCTTAGGCTGGGTTGGTGTTCATTGTTGAAGATAAACCCTTAAGGGGTTTTATGGAAGAGGTGGAGAAACTTGTTCATTGAGAGTTCGCGATGAAGAACTTGTTCAATAAGAATTCGTGTCAAGGTGGAGATTGTTAGAATTAAGTGACCCAAATCCTTATTTAAATAAAATACTGTGGTAAAATAAAATAAAAGTAAAATCCCTACAGAATTATACTTCTTTTATTTTATTTTAGAATAAGGTTTTTTAAACCTTATTAAACTCCATCTATTTGATATTATTTGAATAAGGAGTTTCACTCCTATTAGAATAAGGTTTACAAGCCTATAAATAGGCATAGTTTACTCCTCTTGTAATTAATTCGAATTCAACATAGTGAATTTTCTTCTCCTCTGCCCGTGGTTTTTTCCGAAAGGGTTTCCACGTAAAATCTGTGTGTTCATTATTTTTCTATTTCTATTTTTCTTTGCGATATATTGTCATTACCGACATTATATTTTTCACAGTGAGTATTCAATTGGCCATTTAACTTTTAGGACTTTTAATTTTGGCCATTTAAGAAAATTCTTTTAATTTCGTTACTCAATTTTTATGATGTTTTCATTTCAATCACATAAGCGTTAAATTCTTAATAATGATTGATTGTACACACCAAATTTGTAACAGTCCGATTTTCAGTGGTTCCAAAAAAGGTAGTTTTGAAACCTCATTTTCATAAACCGGGTCTATAAATATTAAATATAAATATTTAAGGAGTTGGTATAAAAAAATATTGAAGTTTAGTCCTTCAATTTTGCCTATTAATTACTTAATTAAGTTATAATGACTAAATTGTAAAAATTTTATCTCCACAGATTTTTAATTAGTTAAAGGTTTCAAATGGTAAATAAACCATTTTGTTTCATCAATTAGCGGAGAAAGATGTTAATTAAGGTTTAGTTAATTGAAGTTTAATTAATTAATTTTGATTATTTAACTTTTAAATCAAGTATATAAATGTGAGATAGTGCAACATTGTCATCTTTATTTTTTCTTCTCCACTAAAACAAATTAAGAAAAGCCTAAGAAGCCATTTTTGGAAGCTTTCAATTTTGGATCCTCAATTCTAAGGTGATTTCAAGTCATTTTCTTGTAATTTTTTATGTTTTTGAGGTCATGAGAGCTTGATTTAGCTAGCTCGTGTATCAATTTAAACAAATTTTAAAGTGTTTAAAAGTTTCCGTTGTTTATTTTTTGAATAAATTGGTGTTAAATTGATAGATTTTAAGCTTAGATGTGAAAAAGGACTAGATTGTAATGTTTAATTGTTAGTTTTGTTTATAAGGACTGAAGTGAGTAAATTGTGAAATTGATGTGAAATTTTAGTAATAGAAGATAATAGAGGGTCTGTAATGATTTTAATTAAATTCAGTTTTCAAACCGAGGTTCAAAATTAAAAGATATAGTTATTTCAGTTTTAGGGACTAAATTGAAAAAAAATGTAAAACTTTAAGGGCATCAAAAAATGAAATTATATAGGTTCACACATTTCATGACTTAATATGAAAATGCTTGATATTGATGAATTGTCTAAAATAATTGTTAGATCGAGAATTGGATCAAATCGGAGATAATTGGATAAAAGCCAAAATTATCGATTTGTTCCTACAAATGCAACTTGTTTGCTATTTTGGATAAGTAAGTTCATATGGTATAATTGTATTTAAATTGTTATGTATTTGAATTATGAATATATGCATGTTTGGTCGAAATTTGAATTATCTGCGATTTGGTACAAAATGTGATATTTTGATTAAATTATAAAGAAATGCATATATATGTGTGTGTTGAAGATGTCTGGGTGAACTTAGTAAAGATTTTGTGCACACTTGTACAGATTGATTACCGATGATTGCTGAGATCCAACATTTGTTGCAGACTTGAAGATACATGTGACATAGGTTTAGCCTAGACTGGTAATCTTACATGTATATTTTTAACTTAGCCAAGCAATTGAATGTGTCATTAAAGGTTTAGCCTGGACTAGTAATCTTACATGTATATTTTTATCTTATCCAAGCAATTGAATGTGTCATTAAATGTTTAGCCTGGACTGGTAACCTAACAAGAATATGTATTCAGCTTGAACGAGCAATTATTGTACCGAAGATACATGTGTAACTGAATCTATTTATTAGAGTTCATCTGGCTTAGTAGCTAATGAAAATAAAATTTGAAATGAATTAATATGAGATTGATGTTTGAATGAATAAATGTGGAATTAAATAAGAGTATGATATTGAGATATTGATTTTGAAATGAATTGAGTTGATATATGTTTAAATGACATGATGGTTGATTATATGTTAAGCTCACCTTGTCGTTGTGACTTGTTGTGCTAGGCAAACTTTGTCAAGCTAATTAGTTTGTTACATTTAATAGTAAGATGAGGTAAGTTTTCATTTAAGTACCTATGAACTTACTAAGCATTCAATGTGCTTTTCCCGTTTTCCCTTTCCCTTGTAGATCTTTTTTGCAAAACGTGTCAAGCCGAATCAACATTCGAAGCTCACATTATTCTATCACGAATTGGTAGATGTTTGATCATTATGAACCTTGGGTTCGTGACATGTATATAGGTGTTTCGGTACAAACTTGAGTATATAAAAGTGTTTTGGTAAATTCATTGTAGTATAAGATGTTTTGATGATTTTGGTAATTTAAAATGTTTTGGTAACTTAGTTCATATATGGAAATGAATGCATTTGCATCTCATGCTTGGTGATGTATTAGCAAATAACCACATAAATGGTATAAGACAAAGAATTGAACTTGTTTATTGGTGACTTGGATGTTGGCATTGGTATGAAAGTTTGAAATGGATGATTTGTAATAGTTGAACTCATTTTGAATTGGCCTTGTTTTGGAATTGGTAAATGACATGTTTTGGTACTTAATAGTATGTATTTGGCAGGTTGAATGACTAAATTAGCTGGTTACTTGAAATTTTGGTTTGAAGCTTGAAATAGGTATCAAATGGCTCAAATTTTACCAAAAACAGAGTCCTCGTCCCAATAACCATTATCACAACATCAACCGGCAGTATGTGATGTTGCGACGTCGAGTGGCCTGACGTCGTGACGTGACAAACTGTTCGGTGATGTCTCAATGTGGATGTGATGACATCACGACGTTGGCTCTGACAGTTTAAAACTTTGCAATTCGGTCTTATTTCATGCTCAAGTAAACAAAAGAGCTTTCATAGCTCGATTAAGGATCAAATTTGATTGTTTAATATAATGTAAATGTGTTTAAAACATAGTTGCATGTTTGAATGATTATTTTCTGTAAATTTGACGGTGGTTGCTCTAACAACGAATGTAACATCTCGTAACTCGCACTTGGGGATTGTATCAGGCGAGGGGTGCTACATATATACTTGAAATATGTATGTATATAAAATTGCATGCTTAAAAGTAGATTAGCATAAGGAAAGTTGGTGTAGAATGAATTAGCGTATATTTGGTAATTGGCATTGATTTGTTGAAGTCTAAATGATGTATATGTATTGAATGTTTTGATGGAAACTTGAGCATGGTATGCTTGAACCTATTTAATATGTTTTAGGTAAGTTTTAAGTCTTTTGGAAATGATATGTAATACATCTTTTGAATGGTTATAGTTGGAGCATTAAAATAGGTACTAATTGGTTCATTTTTACCAAAAACAGGATGTTGAATCTGGTGTCATAAGTGTATTATTTTTGTCTAAGTACACTTGTAATTTTTTCAAACAAATTGATTAATAAAATTATTCATGAATTAAAGTAATATACTTTGTAGTATTGTCCTCAAATGGTTTTTGCGCGTAAATCAAGATAGAAGCAAATATTGCTCATTAGTTGTCTAAATGTTTAACTAATATTAAGCGGTATTACATGGTCGAATTGTAGTACAAAAAGACAACTTGTATTAGTAAACGAACCTAAACATTTCCTTAGTCTAATAGGAAATGAGCAAACTGATTCAAAGACTAATATGTCGTCTATCAAGTCTAATTGGGGAGATGCCTTATCTTGAGCATCGGAGCGGATGACTTAATTCATAAGATAAAGACATGGATGTGACTAACTAGACTGAACGAACATGACCCAAGCAAGATAGATCCTGAATCCATTTATGGGTTTATTCACTTATGACGTTCATAATGTGACAGACTTAAATCCTGAGTGGATGGCGGACTATGTATGTGTGACTTGTACACTTTGATGTAAGTAAAAGTCTAAGTTCAAATAAATAAGGAACTAAAAGCTGGTGCGTTGGGTGTACGACTTCTGTAGCATGTAGCATCATTCACAATAGTGAAATTTATAGCCCAAAACATGGGTAAATGATACCCTCTCATTGGCATTACATGGTTGATAAAAAGTAAACATTGTCACAGGTTACCCGTCTTTGTGATGAATGACTTGATCACTATTTGATAGTGATTGACTTTTCATAGAAAAAGATGTAATGGTTACCATGAGATAAAATAGGATCATATTGGGAGAATAGATATTATCCCAAAGAGATTAAGGATATCCTATGAAGGTGGCACATTTATGAAAAGGTCATTGGACGAGTAATGAGTAGTTGCTTTCGTAATAGTATGTCGTTGAGGAAAGCTCAGTCACGATACTATAGTGGAATGAATTCATGACTAAATGAGTTTATAATTAATAGGCGAAAAGTCAAAACTTAATTATAAATCATTTGAGCCTCAACTACATATGTTCAATCGATCCCTTCGCTAACTCGTTGAAATCAGAAATGAATTGCGTGTTTGAATAGAGATGAACGAAATGAATAAAAAATAGAAATGGGAAACATTCATGAATGTTTATGGTTTTCTCCGAAATGGAGAAATGAAATCATTTGCAAATGAATCTAGGTTTCCAAAACTGAAAATAAAAATGAAAATGGAAATTTGCAATCCTATATAAGATTACTTAAAAAATGATGGAATAATGAATTTATGTTTTTTGACTATTTTGAAACTCGAAAATGAAAATAAATCATTCGCTCATCATGAACATGGTGAGTTGTGACATATTGAACAATTTTCTAGAAATTTTATCGGAGGTAAAATTGTTAAAATTTTACTGAGGGGTAAAATCATCAAAATTTAAATGGGGTAAAATTGGGGTGAGAAAATTATTTAATATATAGATATTAAATTTTATTTTGGGAAATAGAAAAAATGAATCGGGTTGCATCATATTACAGATTATTGGGGTTAAAAAGATCCAAGAAGTACTCGTAATTGAACTCGATATGAGAGGCCCAAAACCCTTCATATTACATGAAGGGGGCAACAACCCTAGTAGAAATATAAGGGCGAGTCGTTCACCCCTCTCCTAAGTAAGATGTTTTTTTTATTTAAAATAAACCTTTATAATTGTACAAAGGTTATACCTTCTCTTCCTATAAATAAATGGCACCAGTAGAGCTATTAACATAATTTTTGAGAGATAGTTATTCTGTCAAAAAATAGAGAGAATTTATTCTCGACTTATAAACATATTTTTCAGAATAAAAAATTTACCGATTTCTATTAAAAAAAGAGAGAATTTTTTATTTCACCCTAAAAGAAAAACTTTTTCTAGTTCTGTGTTTTGATTCAATTTGTTCAAGCTCATACTCGAAGTAGTTTGTGGTACGAGAATAGCGAAGAAGATCATTTGGTTGAAAGCCAGAAAATATCAAGGATCCGTTTATCCAAAAACACATGTACGAATTCAGTTAAGGTTTATTGCTATAAATATCATAAACTGGATAGATTTTCAAAATTTTAATTTTCCGCTGTACAAGAAAGTCGTTTTCAAATCGGATTTTTTCCAACAATTGGTATCAAGAGCTAGGTTGTGCTATGTTTATAGTGTAAACCGAGACCGAATCTCTCTCTTCATCTTGTTTGATTAATATTTGATAAAATGTGGCATTCTTGTAATTATTCCCACATTTAGGGGAATTTATGTGAATGAATGCATTATTATATATATTTATTATATAATTATTATTTTTTACTAAAGTTGTGATTTTAGGAAATAGACCGTGGACTATTATCTCCACGTAGGATTATTTTTTATTTTTAGAATCTTGTGAGCCGGAAACATATATAGGACATAAATATAATTTTTTTTCAAAAGGAGTCCATGACGAGGAGAAGATGGAGTGATGACGGTTGAAGACACAATGAATGTCTTGTGATGAAAAACTATGTATTTTTTTATTTTTCATTAATTTTCTAGAAATAAAATCATGGAAATCTTGGCTGACAATTTTATTTTATTACTCATCTCTTTGTATATCTGTTTAATAATTATTTATGATATAATTGTGATATATATGTATGAGATTATCTATAGTTTATCTATTAAAGATGAGAAGTGTGGTAATGAGAAAATACTTCATGTTGACCATGTCAACAAATATTTAAAAAAATAAAAATACTAAAAAATAATATTTTTTAATAATTATTTGAAAAACCATGTTATGGATGTAGTTTTTTTAAATAATTATAAAAAATAGAAAATTAGTTAAAAATTATTAAGAATGATAGGATATTTAAAAATAAAATTATTTAAAATTACAATAAATATTTGAATTGCTAATCAATTATCATAATTGAATTACAATTTATTTAAATATTTAATAATTATTAACATGAATAACTATAAATATAAAAAAATTGAAATGACAAAAAACTAAAAAATAATGTAAAATTTAATGGAAGTGAAAGCTTTTGTTTCATAATTATTTGAATAACTAAGTCTTAGATGAACATGGACAACCATTGTCTAGGTGCAACTGAACACAGACAGTCATTTGTCTCAGTTTATTTTATACTTGATTTTTCAAATAATCACTTAGAAAATTTAATATTTTTAAAATATTTATTAACATAACAAAATATCATACTTATTGCACATAACATGTCACTACCTGCTCACTTTGTTATCCATATTATCACTTAATAGTGATTTTTTTGATGAATATAATTTACATTTTTTAATTTGCCTTTTGAAAAAGAAGTTATTGATATCATTGTGTCAACCTAGGTCAGTAGTCAAATCCTCAAGACGAATATTCTTAATTTATGGTTTAATAAACATTTGGTACTTGAACTTGAGATATTTTTCTAATTTGGTATTTAATTTTTTTTAATCCAATTTAGCATTTGAACTTGACACTTTTTTTTCTTAATTTGGTACATAGACTTGACATTTTTTTCTTAATTTGGTACTTAATCACTTTTAGGTCTAATTTGTACCTGAACTTGACTCTCTTTTTTTGTCTAATTTGATACATAAACTTGCCAAACGTTATACAATTATGCGACCAATGACATGATATTTCTTTTTGCATTTCAAATTTTAAATTTCTTTTAGTTTAATTTATTTATTTCATTTCATTAACTTAAAATAATGAATTTCTTTAATTTTGGGTTTTTAAAACTATTGTGTTCTTATTCAATATTAATTCGTTAAGTATAACTCAATGCATAACTTGTTAACATGAATTTTCTCTAATTCTGATTAATTCGTTAAGTAGAGCTCAATGCATAACTTTTTAACATGAACTTTATCTAATACTAAAGATGCTTTTGTAGCATAACCCGAATTTTTTAACACCATTAGTTTTTTGGGGTAATTTGCATATCATTTAATAAGCTTGGGTACCAAATTGAACCTAAAAGAAGTTTAAGTATCAAATTAGAAGAAAATGTAAAGTTAAATTACCAAATTAGATCCAAAAAAGGCTTATGTACGAAGAAAATTTATCAAATTTAAATACCAAATTGGGACAAAAAATGTTTCGGTACCAAATTAAAAAAAAGTGTCAAATTTAAGTACCAAAGGTTATATTAAGTCTTTTATGAATTTAGACCTGAATGAAGCAATGGGCCGGGTCCACAGTGTAAATCACACGCCCAACCCGCACTGAAAATTTCCCACGGACAAAAACACCCATATACTTTCCTTTAATGACGCTTAAGTCCCAGCAAACTTTATGTGCGCATTTAATTCATCGTCCACGTCACTATCCATCCATGAGGGACACTATCGTCAGAACACAGAAAAAACAATTCCGTAATATACCAAGTCGTTGAGGAATATTATAGTAATTCAGGCAAAAATAATATTGTATTACCGCTGGGACCACCGCCCTTCCCCTCCACAACCAAGCATTGTTCTTTGTTTCAATTTTCAAAAGTTTTTTAAAAGAATAAAATCTTTTTTTTGAAAAAAAATATTAATTATTAAATTATTAAATATTTTTCTTTCGTTTTCTATCTCCCCTCCCACTGCAGAATTCTCTTTAGTAGTAATCTGAATTCGATTTCTTTTCTGAAGGTTCTCTCTCTGAAACTCTTCCATTTTCCTTGTTTTAAATGAACATCGTTTAGACATTGGCGATCTGCTTCCATTTCTTGCTTCGTCGCTTTGGTTATCGGATGTGAGTTTCATCTCTCTCAGTGTCTTTCTTTTTGTCTTTATCTTTTCTTTGGAAAAAAGTTGCGTACTTTTGTTGTGAATGTTCAATTGTTGTTTCGCTTTTTTTTTTCTTTGAGCTGTATATTTCTTTCACATTGGAATGCACTTGAAGTTTTCGTCTTAATTCCCGATTGTTTTCCGAGAAAACAGAGAGGTAGAAGTTGCCGAAAGTTCTTTGATATTTCTTATTAATTTTGGTGCTCTTTTTAATGATAGAAGTGGTCAAAAGATAGAGACTGATTCGAATTCGGCTATGGTGTGTCTATGCGGTTGAATTTAGCCATGGCCGAGTGCTTGCGTTCGTATAATTATAATATCTTATTGTTGTAGATTTGTTATTCTGTTTTTCTTAATAAAAAGAATACGCGCCTTTCTCTTTTTTCTATTTTGGTCAAAATACGCGCCCTTTTCTCAGTAAGGAAATAGAAAGAAAGTATTGCTGAATATGTTTTTTTTGGCTAGGCGTTAAAGCATGGATAACAGTTTGCATTCTTGTATTATTTTATTTTTTTGAAAAAAAAGAAATCAATTGCAGGGATTTTTCTTTTAGTTCAGGAAAAGGTCCTCCATACCTCTTTTTTTTATTATGATTTATGTAATTATTTATTAGTTTGGATTTAAATTGATTTGGTTTTATCTGATTCGGCTTCAGTAAATCGAGGACTTCAATCAGCAAGCTGTTTTTTAAATGTGTTATATTTTTAAGGCTAAGTTGTTAAAAATAATGGATTAATGACTTTACATGTAGGAGAAATCTGATTGAATTTGCTGATGTATTTATTGCAAACTTTTCCTTGTTTGAAAATCCAGAGAGTTCATTTGTTAAATAACACATTGTTTAATGAATGAGTACAAAGAGGTAACGAGTTAAAGTCTTATATTAGCTTCAGTGTTTCTGACCATGTAAAGATTTACCCATGGCCTTCAGTCCACATTTCTTTCTAGGTCTAAAGCACCATGTATAATTTCTTTGGACAGAAACACAATTATGTTTTATACTTTTTCATACAAGCCTTATAAAGACCAATGGTGGGTTTGGATGGGTGCGGTGCGGTGCGTTTAGCTTACTTTTTGTCTCACGCTACAGTTTCGTTACAGTATCTAATCTCACCGCCACCGCTGTTTTTACACTAACCGCAAGTAAACGCACCGCCCATCCAAACCTACCCCAAGTCTAATATATTTGTCACTGCTCTTTCTTTACAATATGATTTATGACAAATAATTTAGTTGAGTTGTATTGTTTTTTGGTGATTGTCCAGCCCATCCCTGTTTTCTTCTATGGGGCATCATTTAAGCTGAGTGTAAGGAAATGGATTGATAGATGAAGTTCAACTCTTACGCTGGAGTTTTGTTGCAGGTCTCATAGACTCGTTGGTTTTAGATGATACGAACTGGTTGCAGCTTGTAGAAGCTGCATTTGAGGATGTTGATAATTTTCTGGGTGATATTCAATCATTCTTATAATGAGAAGTCGGTTCCTGACAACATGATACGTTTCATGCTACAGTTTATCAGCAGTAAACCGTGTATGCAAGCTAGTGATCATGCCTATGTCGATACAGTCGACATCTCTATTTGGAGGTTGTTAGAAGTACATTGACAAATTGTTGATTATTATCTGCTACAACTGCAATAATGGAAAGGTTAGTTTCTTCCCACTGCTCTTAATATCTGTAAGTTTGTCAAGTTCTCATTTTTTCTCGTGTTTTTTTCACTTAGGTATAAAATTTTAGAAGAGCTTGGAGATGGTACCTGTGGTAGCGTGTTCAAAGCCTTCAATATAGAGACATTTGAGATTGTAAGGAGCTCTTTCTCCCCTAGTTGCTTTTTATCTTTCAGTTTGAATAACCACCTTGTTTATTTTTATTTGTCAATAAGATATGTTCTTGTGCCCATTTTATACCTCAAATATGGTTGAATACATTGCAGATAGAGAATAATGAATATAGGATCAATTTTGAAATCACTTTGTGATTTTGAATCATTAAGTGAAGTCTGTATTGGTTACTTGGTCAATCGTTCATCTACCAGCAACTAGTTTTTGGGGTTTAACTTAAAATTTTTATCTGACTTCTCATTTATCTTAGGATATCTGAACCTCAGTTGATGATCCCTGTCTCTCTACCTACCAGGCTGCATATGCCTCCTGTCCCATCCCCTCCCTTGTTTGGGGGGGGGGGGGGTTGGCAAGCATTTTGATTTGTCTGTTAGAAGAGAAGTTAAAACGAGGTCTTAAGCTCTGAATTCTAATGGGGATGTAATGTATGAGATGGAACACTGTTCTTGGAACTTAGATTTTAAAGGAATAGAAAAATGGGTTGGCTGGATATATGCATGACGTGAGATATTATAGCATATATACATATAAGAGAAGTTCTTTATGTAGAAGCTTCGAGCATATACATATGTATATAGAAACAGGATTAGGAAAACCTAGGAGTTCAATAGAAGAATATTGGTCGGTTTACTCTTTTAAAAAGTTTGATGCATTTGGTTCTTTTTGATAATGTCATCTCAATGAACGTTCATCAACTTTGGCTATAATCTTTAGGAAAACCTTGGATTAGAAAAATGAACTCAGTCTATTGTGGATGGTTGTCTTTTATTCTTGTCTGTATTCCTTTTTAAGTTTTACCAAGATAATAGTGAATTTACAAAATGTAGAACTTACTTGAGCTCTGCCTCATTGCTTTTGTAAATGTTCCAATCTAGGTTGCGGTTAAGAAAATGAAAAGGAAGTTCTACTTTTGGGAAGAGTGTATGAATCTAAGAGAAGTCAAGGTATGCTGTGATATTTCCTTGAATGTTTTGCTTTTCACCCAAGCCTTCATCAAGAGAACATGTTCCATTTATTCTCCACCATTTATGGATACATGCTTTTTCTTGATGGTATCAATAATTTATTCTCCACAGGCCCTTTGTAAGCTAAATCACCCTAATATTGTAAAGTTAAAGGAGGTTGTCAGGGAAAACAATGAACTATTCTTCATTTTCGAGTACATGGTAAGGATGCTTTTCCAAGTTCACATTATTATTCAGTGGAAGCATGAGTTTGTGAAATTTTTTTCTTCTGCTTAAATAGTGTACTTTTGATCTCTGATATTAAAGTGTTATGTTCCTTTATTTAATTGTTTTTGGAAAATACAAAGCTGGGAATGTTACTATGATTAGAGACAGGGGCTAGGAACTTTGGAGAGGTCTAGTTCATGCCTTAGTTACAAATGCTAGTTTGTAACCATTTCCTAGCCAGAGGCTATGCTTCTAGGGGAATCTGTTTGTTGAATTTAAAATTTTCAATGTTTAAGCTTGTTCAAAATTTGGAAGGCTGGCCTTTGTTTAACCAAAACTACTATGGTTAATTTTTGAAGCATTCTAGAATTGATTTTAGTGCAAGACTTGTGCAGGTACTTGCTTCACCCCTCTCTCCCAAACAAACACAAAACCTCTAATTTAGTTATCTCTTTTCAACCAAACATCATGATTTCTTTTGAAAATAAAGGTTTCAAGTGACTGTGTTTGCCTGCTAATGTCAATGTCGATTGTGCTTCTTTCATTTAAACATAATGCTACATTAATTGTTTACTTCTGTATTGTTCATTATAAACTGTTATTTTTATCTTTCATTTGAAGTAATCAGTAGTGTGACGTACGATTGCTGGAATCAGGCATGAAGTTGTAGGAAACACCTTTGGGTTCTTTTTATGAGAGCTTAATTTAACTTCTTTCTAGGAGCATAATCTGTACCAAATCATGAAAGAGCAACAAAGACCTTTTTCTGAAGGGGAGATACGCAGCTTCATGTCTCAGATGCTGCAAGGACTTGTCCACATGCATGGGAATGGATATTTTCATCGAGATCTGAAACCTGGTAAATGTTCCTTTCTTTTCGGAGCATTCTTTAAGTCCTTTTTGCAATTGATGGTGGATATCTATATAGTAACCTATCTGTTTGTTTGTTTGTTTGTTTTTAAAGAAAACTTGCTGGTCACCAAGGATTTTCTCAAAATTGCTGATTTTGGACTGGCGAGAGAAGTATTGTCAATGCCTCCTTACACAGAATATGTTTCCACTAGGTGGTGAGTGATTGTGCAGTTCTAATTTCTCATTAAATTTGAGTTTGTGTTTGTTCATGTTCAGGCAATGTGGCAATGTGGGCGCAGTCTCACTGATTTCTTCGTAACTCTATCCTGTTTATGCAGGGTTAGTTTTCTCATCTAATGATTTTTGGGTTAATTGTGTTAGGTACCGTGCTCCCGAAGTCTTGTTGCAGTCTTCCTATTACACTCCTGCTATTGGTATATGGATTTAAGTCTCTGAGTGTGTGTACATTTGCATATGCACATTTTTATTTTCATTGAGTTTTGCTTTGTTTCCATTAATGTAATAGGTTGAGGTTTTATAATGCTTTCTTTAGCTTGAATGATGTCTGATAATGGTAAAACTTACAGATATGTGGGCTGTTGGTGCAATATTAGCAGAGCTTTTCACATTGTCTCCTATTTTCCCTGGTGAAAGGTGATTTATTATTCTAAGTTCTCCTCTTTTTAGTTTTGGTGGAAGATGGTATAAATTAAGACAATTCTTTTGTTCTTACAAGTATATATTTTCTCAGGCATAAATGAGCACAAGTGAGGCAAAGATTTTTGTGTCTTAACATATGTTGCCTATACCATGGACTAACTTTGATACATTCCCATGGACTAACTTTGATACATTCCTTTATATATATATATATATATAGAGAGAGAGAGAGAGAGATAAGCTGTGTTATATTCCTGAAGTTTTGGTCTTTATAAAATTTCCTATAATATATTGTTGGTATGATGTGACCCTTGACTCTGGTGATTCTGCTTGATCTTTAGTTATGATTGCTAATGTCAATAATTTCATGGATTGAAATTATACAATAACCTAATAACGTATGCCAAGGAAAATTTGTTCTGATGTTTCTGTTCTGCATTTCCATGTGGTCTTCAGATAGTTTTAACCTGAACCAAATTGATCCAACCTACATATGTGTATTTATTTTTGGGCTTTTCTGCTTATGAGCATTATGGTGCATAAATTTTCTTATATCGTCCTCAGTCCATGCCTCTTTTATCATTTTCAAATACTGTTATGTGTATGTACATGAAAGCGTGTGTGCATGCATGCATGGGTGGGGATTTACAACTATAGATACTGAGAAAGGTAAATTTCTTACCTTTCTGTTTAATAGTCTTGCCAGTGCTGTGGTCATAGGATGCTCACTATGCTACTATGTGTATGTACATGAATGTTCAGCCATGCATTCAATGTGGGGATGCATAACTATATATATTGAAGAAGGTATATTTGTTATCTTTCTGTGTACTTATCTTGGCAGTGCCGTGATCCTAAGAAAATTGCTTTACTTACCATGCAAGTTTCTTAGCGTGTTTGTTCACTATCTTTTGTTTTTGTTTGTTAATTCTGAATGCATAAGTTTTGTTTTCTGACTTTTACCACTCAAGAAAGAATGAGTGTACTTTTGTTTGCTAATTGTTCAGAATACATTAGTTTTGTTTTTTAACTTCTACCGCTGAAGAAAAGAAAGATATATATGAACTTTTAAGGATTTTTTCTTACGTTATTTCTTTCACATCCTGGCAGTGAAATTGATCAACTATACAAGATATGCTGTGTTCTGGGAGCACCAGATTGGACTTCTTTCCCTGAAGCAACAAATATCTCTCGTCTAATCAATATAAGCTATTCTGAGGTAAGATTTTTTTAATAAATATTTATTAGTTATCAATTATGTGCTATAGTTTGACCTTCTTCTTTTTTTAAAAAGTTTGCTGCCATTACTTTTGGGCAGATATCACTTACCAACCTATCAGATATCATGCCCAATGCCAGCTCAGAGGCTGTTGATTTAATCTCGGTGTGTAGTGCGGTTGACTAGCATTTAGCAAAGTGATATTTACTGTACTACAATATCTTACACCCCCTGCTTTGACTGCTTGTAGCAACTTTGCTCATGGGACCCATTAAGGAGGCCAACGGCAGAACAGGCATTGCAGCATCCTTTTTTTAATGTAATATATGTGTTATGGAGATTTAATGTTTCTACTTGTATTAGATCAATTTTACTAAAAGGTCCTGACAGGTGGATGTGCATGTTCCTCATCCGCTTTTGTGTGATTCACTTGAGCTGAGGCTAAACAACATGGGTAAGTTTTGAAGTTCAATACTAGTTCCCATGTTAGACTGTTTGATAATGCTTTCTATTCACTTCTTTTTTTCCTGGTTCAACCTATTAATATTTTGTTGTACATTGTGAAGGGACGAAACCAAATCTTGAGTTGAATCTATGGGATTTCGGCACTGAACCTGATGATTGTTTTCTGGGTTTGACACTTGCTGTGAAACCAAGTGCTTCAAACTTAGGTAATATGGTTGTAACTCCCATGTTTATAGTTCAGTGGACTGTTGTCGTTTGTATGAAGAACTAATAAATACATGTGGCATGGGCAGACATCCTTTTTTATCCTCATCTGGTGATTGTGGAGGAATAGTGGAGTGGTGTCTTAGAACTTAGGATTAGGTGTCTACCTCACGAGGCAGAGGTTTAGACATTCATGGACACATGGAATTAGATGAACTAGAAACATTTATCTGGTGTTTTGTCACTTAGCGAAGGATATTTTAGAAGCTATGTAATCTTCCTCTCTATTGGCAACCATCTTTGACTTTTCAAAGATGGATGGTGTCAGAGATTTGGCACCGAAAATCTAAGTATTTAAGGCATAGATTTTTGGGTTGAAATTTAGCTTGGGATAATTGCAATTTTGGTCCCTAATTGTATAGAGACTTTGCACGTTGATCCTTGAGCTTTAACTATAAATAGGCCTAACTATTTCTTATTTTCTACATCCCACATTTGTCATTCTCTACTTAAGGCAATTGTTCTCTCTCCTTATTTGTAAACTTTCACTTGTATTTTGGAGTGAAATATATTTGGTAGTGCCCGAGGCGTAGGCAAAATTTGCTGAACCTCGTTAAAATTCTTGTGTTCTTTATTGTTTATTTTGCATATTTTATGAGTGTGATTGTAGTAATTTATTGTGCTATTAAATTACGATAGAGGGATATTTTGGCTAAGAAAGACCTGGTACTTAAGCGATCCTCGTGATCCACCTTTCTTTCCTGGGAATTAAACTTAGTGTGATTTTTTAGTATAATAATTTTACTCTTTTACACGCTTTCGCATAACAATTGATATCAGAGCTAGATTCGTACTTGGGGAATACGACCGTTTACGATACTATTTACGTATACAGTATTGTTTATCCACGGCACTATTCACGTAGACGGTACTGTTCACGAATACAGTAGTTGGGATTAAGGAGAAGAATGGCAGAGGCATCGTTATCAACAAAGACTACCGTGACCAATGCAAAATTTGAAGTAGAGAAATTTGATGGTACCAATAATTTTAGTATGTGGCAATGTGAGATCCTAGATGTCTTATATCAGCAAGAGTTGGATATAGCCCTTAAAGAAAAGCCTGACAAGATGGATGACAAGGAGTGGGCCAAGATCAATAGACAGGCGTGTGGTACAATCCGCCTATGTTTGGCCAAAGAGCAGAAGTACTCTGTCATGAGGGAGACATCAGCGAAGAAGTTGTGGGATACACTGGAAGAAAAGTTTCTAACGAAAAGTCTTGAAAATAGGCTTTATATGAAAAAGAAACTTTTTCGGTTCACGTATGCACCCGGTATGTCGATGAATGACCATGTGAACTCATTCAATAAAATTTTAGCAGACTTGCTAAATTTGGATGAGAAATTTGAAGATGAAGACAAGGCATTATTGTTGTTGAATTCTCTTCCTGATGAATATGATCATCTTACCACCACATTGCTTCATGGGAAGGATACGATCACATTTGATGCAGTCTGTAGTGCGTTGTATAGATCTAAGACTCGAAAGAAAGATAAAAGAGATCACAGAGATACAACTGCAGAAGTCTTAACAGTAAGAGGTCATTCACACAGCAACAAACCTGGTAGGAGTAAGCCCAAAGGGAGACCCGCCAAAGATGAATGTGCTTTTTGTCGTGAGAAAGGGCACTGGAAAAAGAATTGTCCTAAGTTACAAAAGGGCAAGGCTATTTCTGATGCATGTGTAGCGGAGCATGATGAGGAGTCAGACTTTAGCTTGGTTGGCATGGCAATGACATGTCATACGAATGAGTGGATCTTGGATTCGGGATGTACTTACCATATGTGTCCTAATAAGGACTGGTTTTCTAGTCTTGAAGAACTAAAAGGTGGAGTTGTTTTTATGGGCAATGACAGTGCTTGTAAGACAATGGGAGTAGGTACAATCAAATTGAAGAATCACGACGGCTCAATCTAAGTCTTGACAGATATTCGCTATGTACCTAGCTTAAAGAAAAATCTCATCTCATTAGGGACCCTAGAATCTAAAGGGCTCACAGTCACTTTGAGAGATGGATTACCAAATGTAGTAGCTGGGGCATTGACGGTGATAAAAGGCACTAGAAGAAATAACTTGTACTATTTAAATGGAAGTACAGTTATTGGATCAACATCAACAGCTTTTGCGAAAGATGCAAATTCAGAGGCTACCAGGTTATGGCATATGCGATTAGGACATGCTGGTGAAAAAGCTTTGCAGACTTTGGCGAAGCAAGGCTTGTTGAAAGGTGTAAATTCTTGCAAATTAGAATTCTGTGAACATTGTGTTCTGGGCAAGCAGGCGAGGGTAAAATTTGGTTTAGCAATTCATAATACGAAAGGAAGTCTGGACTACGTTCACAGTGACGTGTGGGGACCTACTAAAGTGGATTCTTTGGGATGTATGCACACTATTTTGTTACTTTTGTTGATGATTATTCAAGAAAAGTATGGATGTATCTAATGAAAAGAAAAAGTGAAGTTTTGGATGCATTTCTGAAGTGGAAGAAGATGGTGGAGACTCAGACTGGTCGAAAGGTCAAACGACTTCGATCAGATAATGGTACTGAGTACAAAAATGATCCATTTCTACAAGTATGTCAAGATGAGGGCATTGATGTATGTTGTCCAATGCTGAATTGGGCAAGTAATTTTAGGCTGAGGCAGTTACATATGCGTGCCATCTAATTAACAGGTTACCATCAGCTGTAATAAATAGAAAAACTCCTATGAAGATGTGGACTGGTAAACCTGCTACTGATTATGATTCTTTACATGTTTTTTATTCCACTGCATATTATCATGTAAAAGAATCTAAGTTTGACCTAAGAGCAAAGAAAGTATTATTCATGGGTATAACTGGTGGAGTAAAAGGATACCGTCTCTGGTGTCCTGATACAAGGAAGATTGTTTTCAGTAGAGATGTGACTTTTGATGAATCAACCATGATGGAGAACAAGGATTCACAAAAGGATGACAAAACCAGTGGCACTTTGCAGCAGATGGAGCTTGAAAAGGTTAATGATGATCCAGCTAATATTGAAGAAACAAATGATGAAGAAGTTTCGACAAGAACTTCAACAGTAACAAGATTCAATTGCATATAGGAGACCAAGAAGAGAGATTCGTAAGCCTGCTCGCTTTGATGATATAGTGGCCTATGCATTTCCAATTGCAGATGATAATGTTCCTTCTACTTACACAGAAGCAATAAGTAACCCTGATGGTGTAAAGTGAAAGCAAGCTATAAATGAAGAAATGCAGTCTCTTCATAAAAATAGGACTTGGGAGTTGGTGACACTGCCCAAGGGAAAAAAGGCAATTGGATGCAAATGGGTATATGCAAAGAAGGAAGGATTTCCTGGTAAAAATGAAATTCGATACAAGGCTAGATCGGTAGTAAAGGGTTACGCTCAGAGAGAAGGAATAGACTACAATGAAGTGTTTTCTCCAGTTGTGAAGCATTCGTCTATTTGGATTTTGCTAGCCTTGGTTGCGCAATATGACCTTGAATTAGTTTAACTTGATGTGAAGACGGCTTTTTTACACGGTGATTTGGAAGAGGAAATCTATATAACTCAGCCTGATGGATTCAAGGTTGCTGATAAAGAAAATTGGGTTTGCAAACTGACGAAGTCGCTTTATAGATTGAAACAATCTCCGAGGCGGTGGTACAAGCGATTTGATCAGTTCATGAAAGGGCAAAAGTACACAAGAAGTAAATTTGATCATTGCGTGTATTTTCAGAAGCTACAAGTAGGAACTTTCATATACTTGCTCTTATATGTTGATGATATGCTAATAGCATCTAAGAGCAAAGTTGAGATTGAGAGATTGAAGACTCAACTCAATCTTGAATTTGAGATGAAAGATCTAGGTGAAGCTAAGAAGATTCTTGACATGAAAATATGTAGAGATAGAGCTCAATTAGTTTGTCTCAGAAGCAGTATTTGAAGAAAGTACTACAGCAATTTGGCATGAACGAGCAGACAAAACCTGTAAGTACTCCATTGGCCTCTCACTCCAAGCTTTTTGCACAACTATCTCCTTCGACAAATATAGAACAAGAATACATGTTACAAGTTCTGTATTCTAATGCAGTGGGTAGCTTAATGTATGCAATGGTGTGTACAAGAACCGACATTTCACAGGCAGTTAGTATAGTGAGCAGGTATATACATAATCTTGGAAAAGGACATTGGCAAGCTGTGAAATAGATTCTACGGTATATTCTAAAGATCGTGGATGTTGGATTACTATTCAAGCAGGATACCACACTTGGTAAAGGTGTTATTGGGTACGTTGATTTTGACTATGCCGGTGATTTGGACAAACGAAGATCAACCACCGGTTATGTGTTTACACTTGCTGGAGGACCAATAAGTTGGAAGTCTACACTGCAGTCTACAGTTGCGTTGTCAACCACAGAAGTCGAATACATGGCTGTAACAGAGGCTGTAAAGGAAGCTATTTGGTTACAAGGTATGGTTAAAACCTTGGGATTGGTTCAGGAGCATGTTAACGTGTTTTGTGATAGTTAAAGTGCTATTCATCTAGCAAAGAATCAAGTCTATCATGCACGTACAAAGCATATCGACGTACGATTCCATTTTGTGCGGGAAATTATTGATGAGGGAAAAATTCGTCTTCAAAAGATTAAGATTGCAGATAATCCCGCAGATATGATGACCAAGGTGGTAATAACAATCAAGTTCGAACATTGTTTGAACTTGATCAATATTCTGCAAGTTTAACAGTTGAAGAAGGCACTATCAAGTATTATTATCAAAGGCAGAAAGAATTGTGTGAAGATAAGATTATCTCAATCAAATCTTCAAGGTGGAGATTATTGGCAACCATCTTTGACTTTTCAAAGATGGATGGTGTCAAAGATTTGGCATCGAAAATCTAAGCATTTAAGGCATAGATTTTTGGGTTGAAATTTAGCTTGGGATAATTGCAATTTTGGTCCCTAATTGTATAGAGACTTTGCAAGTTGATCCTTGAGCTTCAACTATAAATAGGCCTAACTATTTCTCATTTTCTACATCCCACATTTGCCATTCTCTACTTAAGGCAATTGTTCTCTCTCCTTATTTGTAAACTTTCACTTGTATTTTGGAGTGAAATATATTTGGTAGTGCCCGAGGACGTAGGCAAAATTTGCTGAACCTCGTTAAAATTCTTGTGTTCTTTATTGTTTATTTTGCATATTTTGTGAGTGTGATTGTAGTGATTTATTGTGCTATTAAATTACGATAGAAGGATTTTCTGGCTAGGAAAGACTTGGTACTTAAGCGATCCTCGTGATCCACCTTTCTTTCCTGGGAATTGAACTTAGTGTGATTTTTTAGTACAATAATTTTACTCTTTTACACGCTTCCGCGCAACACTCTCGACCAACTGAATATGCTTTTCTGTGTTATATTTTAAAACTATGTTAGCACTAATCCAGAATGGGGTATCTGCTTTAAGCATCTTTGAATAACAGCACTGTTCATGAATGTCATTTGATTCTTATGTATAAACTTCAATTTATTGGAGCATGTCTTTTGTATCATTTTTCTTTGAATTCTATTCTGCCAGATTTATGCCAAGGGATTTACTTTTACTTCTTTTTCTTTTTTTTTTTTGGTTAAAAGAAAGAATGACTTGTATTTTATTTTCTTGCAGAAATGGTTCATACTGTCTCTCAAAGTATGGAGGAGGTAAGTTGTGCAGTGTAAACACAGAAAATTTGCTCTTTGCTATATATATATATATATCTTTGATGTGAATCAGATTTGTAATGGCTTACCGCTAAGCTTCATGATGTAGGATATACTATTTTGTCCTAGACTGAATGATCATCCAGAGCAATCAGGTAATTCATATGATCCTCAGTAGCTAAGGACCAAGGCTTTGCTTGGTATGACGAATGGAAAAGAGTGAGAACGGAAATTTTGTTAATTTAATCATGAAGCTGTAAAGTAGGGAAGTGGTTATGAATCTTAAACATTTTATTATCAAAACCTTCATACCGAACAAAGCATAAAGAAAGGGGGACTTGACAATTCTAGCCAGAAATTTGTGTGATCTTTGTCATGGATGATGATCTGGATCCCATGCTTTATATGAGTTAAAGCTACCAGCTTGCTTAACTTTGTACAAGCAACACAGTTCCCACTGGTTGTTTTATTTGTTTTTTGTTCTTCGTTTAAGAGTTTATAAACCTTAGTGTTCGCCACTAACGGACTACGGGTTCTTTTTGTTCTTAGTGTTTTGGTCATTGCTGACTCCTGATCAAAATGGAATTCACACGCCAGCTGGATCTTCATTGTCTCTCTCATTCAAGTGAGTCAATTCATTTATTACTTTTCCCAGGCTAGGGCTTCATGCTATCTATTCAACATGAAGTTTTCCTGGTGTTCTTAATTTGCTCTTCTGACTGCTTTTTGCTCATTCCCCATATTCTTTGCCCCATTCATGTTAAGATTGATGGTGTATACTAGCGTTAGGGGGTAGTAGGTCTATTGGTACCTTTAACTGGAAAATCATCCAGGCCCATGTAGTTTTGGTGTTACAAACTAACCTTTTTCATTTGAAGCAGGTTTTCCACACTAATTCTCACTAATAAAGAAACCCCTTTGATCTATTGAATTATTACCGTCATCCATACACTTATGAAATCTGCATCTGCCATTCTTAGCATTTTTTTTTTGTGCGAGATCATCATCACTTGATCTTTCTATGTCTTGACATTCGATATTTTGAATGGCAGTTCGATCCAGCATGCACCAATTGGAGTTCCACAATCTGCTGGGTTTGCAATCACATCATTGCAGTCTAACCTTTTAGAACGTCAATGGTTAGCAGTGCCAACCCCCTTTCAGCAAGCACATTTTACCTTGGACTGAATTGACTTGGTAAAATGGCTGTGGATGTAATGTAATTTCATTTGATTCTGGTAGAGTTCCATTTAGCATTCTCATAGCTGCTTCTACTATTTGTGTTATCCGTCACTCAAAGTCGGTTCCTTGGGATGGGGTGCAAGTTTTTTCAGATTTTAGTACTCAAGTATAGGAAATTAATTACTCCTTTTACAGTCAAAATATACGTGTACTCAAATCAAAAGAACAACTTTTCTCAGCTAGAGGCGAGTTTCATTTTGTGTTGCTAGGTTTGACTTTATTGGTATGCTTTAGCCATTGATTACGTGATGATAGTAGTAAGCAAAATTGTTTTTTCATTCACCTAAAAAATCAGACAAAATTCTAATTTTGGAGTCTCTAAGCACTGACTTCCAACAATTCAAATATTAATTATAAAACCTTCTATATAACTTAATTATAAAATACTAGATTATCTAATCTGTTTAAAGAAATTTAAATCTTTCAACTTAAATCACTTATCTATTTTTAGAATATTGTTTAAACTATTTAATTTTTTAAAAAAATGTAAAATTATAAAAAGTAAATAGATATTCATATAATGAAATATTTGTTATTCTTAAAATCTTTTTACAATTAAACCAGATTTCGGTTACCTAGTAACATCACTGAAGCATGCTTTTGCGCACACCCCTGGCAGTTTCGGCCAAGCCAAAATAATAATTTCCTGAAAGGTCAACCAAGCATTACATCGCCAAAATATTAGAAGTAGATAATGGGTCCAAAGTCCAAACTATTTAGTTCCTCACCATTACAGCAAATAAATATAAGAAATGAAAGTGAAAAAAAAAATTAAACCATTAAACGTGAATATATTTTTTATTTTCCAATTTCTAAATGGTGTTTAAAAATTTCAGTAACTTCCTCAGTACATTGAGATCTTTAATTAGAAAAAAAAAAAGTATGCCCAGAAATGTAATGGTGGAATTGAGGACTTACCCCTGGAATTCCCACAAAGGGATTTATATTAAAGAGAGAGAAAAAATTGTAAATAGGGTGCCTCTTCTGAGACTAAATGGAACTCCTTGCCTTAAATAGCCAAACTGGAGTTGGAACATAACCAGGCTCCAAGCTGCATTTTTTTGTAATCCATGGGCGTATACAGTATAAATTATACCATTTTTCTGCACTGCTGCATACTGGGTGAAAGCATTAACTGAGGTAAAGAATAACCGGATCTAGATCTGGAAAAGAGTACTATAATATTCGAGATGTAGTATCGTCTGGAATGCTCCGTAAAAACATAGCCCTAGCAGCCGGATCGGTTGAAAATCGTCCTAGCACTGCAATGGTAGCTGTGTTACTGCCGAACTTCTCAATCCCTCTAGAAATCATACAGGTGTGGTTAGCCTCCACAACTACCATGACATCTCCACCTAGGATCGATGAAACTGTTTCAGCTATTTGCCTGGTCAGCCTTTCTTGCACTTGGAGCTTGAAACCGTAAAAATGTACTATTGACTGCAAAAGGGACTTCCCAAGGTGATTGATTCCTTTAGGGCAGAAGTATCCAATATGGACCACACCATAAAAGGGAAGCAGGTGATGCTCACATTGTGAACAGAATGAGAGGTTCAACTCTGAATGCATCTGTTCGTTGTTGCGGGAGCTGATTTCCCCATTAGGTTTGAGAAGATCGGATATGCCACAAGCAAAGCCATTCAGCTTCATCTCCAACTTCGTATTTTCAAAGTTTATCAACCACCTCACAAAATGGCTAGGAGTTTCCACAAGCTCTTTCCTTAATGGATCTTCACCCAAAGATCTGAGTATTGATGCTACTGCAGCAACCATTTCAGGGTTGGCCGCTACAAGCTCGGATGAAATCTTAGCCATAGATGAAGAATTTGAAGGGCACCAACTTTGATTAACGGAGTCCCTGGTTAGAGTTCTATCCACAGTCACACCTCTGAATTTCAAAAGACCAAGAAAATCACTCCAAGCGTCAGCATTTTCATTTCCAAAAACCCCCGAACACGAAGACACCAGGACTTTTACCCATCCTTGATGCTTTGAGTCAAGGAGGACTGACTCCACATTCGGGAAATGAATATGCAAACACTCAAGTATCACAGCAACCCCTGCTGGCTTGATTCCATGGTGCAGAGCTGAACATATTTCATCTGCTAAACGCTGCGGGGCTTGCAGTCGTTTTGCAAAAACATCAGCTACTCTAGACAGTTTGCTTAATCCCACAACCCGCTGACCGGATGGCACATAACCTACATGACACTTAAGCTGAAACGGGAGCAAGCATGACTCACAATATGAGAACAGATCAAGATCCCTAACAATCACAAGCCCACCTACTCCTCCAGCATGACCAACTCCATCATGTAAACCCACTTCAGGGAATAAAGCTCCCTGAACAATATCTTTTACTTTTTGCTTGTAACCTAAGAAGGCAATAGGAAAGCCTTGGATCAAAATATGAGACTGCAACAACATATATAATCACATATACATGTAATGAGCAAACACAATCTTATATTCAATGGAGCCCAAAACATACTAAATCAACAAAGCCAAAAAAAATTAATACTTCAAAAGCCTTCAGCTTTTATTTTTGGCTTTTTCCTAAGTGGTAAGTCCCATTTAGCAAAGAACAGTGAACTAATAAATGAAAGCCATTTGCATGTAAGACGTTGGAACTGAACTAAACGAACCCTGTGCTTATTGATTGCAAAATATAAAAGGAAGAGCTAAAAACAAAATCTTTGAGCAAAAATTAGGTAATTAAGAACCTTCTTGAACCAAGTCTGCATATTATAAGCAAAGTAAAAAATACAGATCTCAGAAAATTTACTCTAATTACAATAATATTAAACTAGAATTTGGGATAAAACAAAAAAGCACCTCTTGTTCCTTCTCGAAGTGCCTTGGCAACACGAAGGGGAGTTTTCTTAAGGCCATCTCTGTTAACATCCTCACCCAAACCCTGCAATAGAACTTTCACAGCATCCTCAATAGCTATAGTTTCAGGCTCTTTCTCACTTACATCCAGCTTCATTCCATTCTCAATCTCAACACATAAATGGCCCTCATCCAAAGAGCCCATTGACAAAACCACACAACAAAAAACGACAATGGGAATCAAAGAAATTAAAAAAAAAAGCAATGAAAAATACCCAAACCTCGATTCGACCAAAAAAAGAAAAAAATCCACCACAGATTCGGAATGTTAATTGGAAACCCAGATGCAGAAAACGTAAAAGAGAAAGATATGGATAAAGACAGAAGGAGATAAGAGGCAGAGGAGGAGAGGGCGAAGCGAATAGAATGGATACGTAGGGTTGCCGTTGGTCCTTGAAATGTGTGGATCTTCTCCTACTCCTATGTTTTATATATATACATACACATATATATTATAAAATATTAAAAATTTTCATCGAAAAAAATATTTATATAAAAAAAATGTAAAACCAATACATTTATGTGGGGAAAAAAAGAAGAATTTTAATTGAGAACCGAAATCATCAATAAAGAGCCAACTTCACACAAAGACACCCATGGCGATGGCGGTGGCCCGCTTGAATCAAGCGATTGAGAAAAGAGAAGTTTTGGTTGTGACTGTGGAGCACCTTAAAAAATTATTATCATTATTATTTATACTACTAAAATTTCAAACATCCACATGTTTTGGAGAATATCATTTAGGTTGAACAATTTTTCTTTTAAATTATTAATAAATTTATCAATTAAAATTAAAATAATTTTTAACAAGATATAAACAACATCAATTATGAGCTAACATTAGGATCAATGTTGGATAACCGAAAACATCTATCACTCCGTATCTGATCATCAATCGAAGGAGGAACCACATGAAAAACTCTTGTGCTAATGGAAGAGCCTTTCATCAGGTTAGCTAAATTATCAGCAGTAGAGTTCACCTTTCTAGGTACTTGTTTTATGAGCACTCTCTACTCGTGCATGTGCAGTTCTTGAATACGCAAAATCAAATTTATATTTGAATGTCCTTTTATAATCTCCATGAACACCTTTGATAGCTAAAGCACAATCTGTTTCAATAATAACCTTTATCCATTAGTTAATTGAAGGCCATCATAAATGGCCTAAAACTTAGTTTGTAGCATACTAGATCTTCCAATATTTCTTCCTAATCCCTACATGTAACAATAATTAAAATAATTATTTGGCACACATTTATTCCACAAATGAGTTTTAGATTTTGTCACACGTTTATTTTTTTAATCTTTTAAAAATATAATGACACATTACAAAATCTCAATTCCACTTGTAGAATAAAAAATTCCTATATTAAATAATTATCCTTAAAATTCATATCAACACCTGATGGTTAAATACATAACACTCTAGAAGAGAATTTAGGTTTGAACCCTAAATATAATATTATTGAAAAAAAATCATAAACCCAGGGGTGAAATCAAAAATATTTTTCAGAGGGGACCGAAATTAAATTGTAATTCTTATGATAAAAATAATGCAATTCCACAATTTTAATAGACTATATCTTTATAATTATTAAAGGATTAAATCAAATTTTTATATTTTTAGGGGACCAAAATACAATTTTACCTTTACTAATTTAAATTTTAAAATTTTTAGAGAGATCATATAAAAAGTTTTTTATTTTAAGAGGGTTGGGGCTCCTGCCAGTCCTTGTTTCCCCACTGCAGAAACTCTAAAAAAATTTAATTATTCATTAACAAAACATAAAGGGTTTCTTAATCATACCATAAAAATGTTAGTTAATTTGGAAGATGAAGTTGAATTTTTCGTTTTTTTAAGGCTAAAAATTAGAGTTTAAATTTAACCAATTGATGGAAGTAAAAAGAGAGATGGGGAAAGGTAAAGGAGAAGTGTGGGTCAAAAAGGAAAGATTGATGGTTACCTATTTTCTTTTTTTTTAAATGATTGGGCCAAACCTAAATGGGTAGGAGAGATTGGGACGTCTCCCTCTCACCAACCCACCAACCCAATTTAAACAAACCTCAAAATAAATGAGAAAATAGTAAAATTTAATTTGATAAAGAACAAATTTTAGTAGTTTAAGCTACCTATCCCGTTTAAATAATTTGTTAATTAGTGGATTGAATATTAGTTCGATTAACATCGGTATTATTGTTAGTGTAGGAGAATGTGAGTTTGAGTGCGCTAAAGCACATTATCCTCCTATTTAAGGGTTAGGGAGAGGCTATAAGTAGTTTTAGACATTGTATCAACAAAAGTAATATGATAAAAACCTATAATGATATTAATTAGGGGTGAGCAAAATTTGATTCGAAAAAATCAAAAAAAAGTTTCAAATTTCGAGTTAATCGAATCGAGTTATTTGAATTATTCGAGTCAACTCGAATAAGAAATTTCGAATTTCGAGTTTGAGTCGAATTGAATTGAATTTTTATAACTCAAATAACAGATTAGTAGTATAAATACCCTTTTGGTCTCTCTCTTAACAAAAATTACAAAAAAAATCAAAGCAATTTTCAAATTTTGAAAATAATTTTTAAAATTCAAAATATTTATAAAAATTCTAAAATTTGTATTTTTAAAAAAACTATATATATATATTTTAAATCTTAAAAATATATAAAAAAGTTGAAATTTAAAAAATTTAAAAATTTTATAAAATAATAAATTTTGAATCTAAATAACTGATTATTGATTTAAGTTTATCATACTGAAATATATTATTATATTATTATTATTGTGCTTTAAAAATGTTTTTAAATATATATGGTTTCAAATTTATGTGCTCTAACATGAAAATATTTATATTGTAACAAGATTTTAATTTGACATTATTATTTTTTTAAATTTAACTCGAACAATTTCACTCAATTCAACCTAACATTTAATTCGAGTTATTCGAAAATCCAAATAAGAAAAGGTAAAATTATGTCGTTTTGATAAATGTTTACTTTATCTAAAATTAAAAGTCAAAACTATCAAATTAAAATACAAAGCTACATTGTTTTGATAAATGTTTACCAAATAGTCTTACTTTCCTTCCTGAATTGCCCCACTTTCCATTTTTCCTTTACTCAAAATTAATCTAAAAGTTTGTACTTCGTCTATTAGTTAAATAATATGTCCATTTAAATGCAACATTAAGTATAAATAATAAGATTCGTTAACTCGCCCGACTTGACTCGAAATTTTTTTACTCGATTCAAAAAAAATTCAAATTAAGTTCGGTTGCTAAAATAGGATTCATCAACTCGACTAACTCGAAATTTTTTAACTTAATTTGACTCGATTCGATCAAATACTCACCCCTAATATTAATGTTAAAAAAAATAATTTGTTAATTGAATTGACTTTTTTTTATTTATTAAATTACTATTTTATTCTAAAAAATTAGTCATCAAATGAGCTTAAACTTAATTTTAAATATATACATTGTGTAGAGGACTTACTGTGTCGGAGGAAATGGGATTTGTGTCTCCGATGAGCTCAGACCTACAGAGATAATCTTTTAGCTTCAAAATTATCGCAAGATTAGAAGAAATGAGGAAGAGAGTTTAAGATGAGTCCTCAACTGATGAACAGATTAGAGTGAAGGAGAAGGATAAGCAAGCTGCAATTTCTCATATCTGTGTTTTCTCATTTTTGGTTTCAAGTTTTGGTTTTTTGATGATTTTTTCTTCACCAATTAATTGAAGTTCATCAATCTTTTGTTCAAAAAAAATTGATTTAATCAAAGTCAATCCAACTTAATTATACTCGAACCAAGTTCAAAATTTGAAATTGACATTATTAAAGAGCTTTACTTGAATACCACTACAACTTAAACAGATTTATACCCAAGGATGGATCTAGGGGGCGCGGGTGGGAGGGGGACTGCCCCTTGGAATTTTAAGGTTTATGAATTTTATATATAAATTATCATGTATCTTAAAATTGGTGTCCATACTGTATAGCATTCGTTCCTTTGGCCAACTTGTATTTCATATAATTCAACCCCTTAAGTCATAAAATTATACTTTATATTAACAAAATATTTTTCTTTTTTTAATTATAAACTTTAATAGTAATAATAACCAAACATTAATGAATAATATGCTTTGAAAGACTAAACTCAGAAGCCCAAAATAAACTTTAAAGCCAAATTCCAAAACCAATTGATTTGGCCGATACCCATACATATTAGGTCAGTAACTTTCTTCCATTTTGATTTGTATATATTGCTAATGAATTATCTTCTTCTAATAAGTTGTTGACACTGTTGAGAGATAAAGAAATGAGTTTGATGCTGAGACTGAGAGTACAGAGTAAAAAAAATATAAATTATCTTCCTCTTAACTCCTTACGCAAAAACCTCTCGGTAAATATTTTTGCATAAATTATATTATTTGTTTGTTTGTTTTTTTTTTCCTTTTTTCCCAATATATTATTTAATATATTATTACAGTCTTCAAGTTTTTTTATTAAATTATGATAAACAAAAATATCGAATCTTTTTTCAAGAAAAAGGTGTCAGAAAACAATAATGATCAATCGATTTCTCAACCTTTTGTTATTAGTGGAGAAAAATCAAATATCGAACATTCCCAAGCTCTTGAACGAGATATCAGGTTTTCTCAATCTCAAGCTCCTGAACATTGTATCGAGTCTTCCCAAGCTCTTGAACGAGTTATTAGGTCTTCTCAATCCCAAAATCTTGAACGAGAATTTTTTTATAGATTCTATTATTGATAAGTTTGATCTTATGAAATTTTTAATACGATATATTAATACATAATGGAAAGAAATATTTAATTTTATATAATGCAATTTCTTTTAATTTTTTATAGTAAAATCATTTATGCTTTTTTTAAAAAATATTAAATTTATTTATTTAATAAGAAAAAAAAGATTTAAGAAGAATTGATATTTTGTTACGTAAAGAAACAGGTCGTTGAGATTTAGAAATTTTAGGTTGGAGAATAAAATCCTAGATCCGGTGTGTGTATGGTGAGGGCCAACTTGGGTGTCATGCTTTTAATATAATCATTGTCTGTCGCCAAGTCTTTTCTCTTTCATCAATTTGGGGGTATGTCATGAGAAATTAAAATAAAACTAGGACTTTGATTTAAAAGTTTTTTTTAAAAAAAGTGTCATTATTTGAATTTAATTAAAATTAAAATTATAATATTTTTAATTATTATGATATATAAATAAATATTACATAAGAATTATTGGTCATCTTTTATTTATTTGAGAAATATTTTTTCAAAAATATTTATAAAAAATTGAAACATTAAAACTCAAATATTTTGTAAAATAAAATCCAAAAGATTAAAACTCAAAATTTGTATATAAAATAAAATTGCAGATTAAAAAAAACATCAATCAAGAACACATCACATGGGAGTAACATGGAGATTTGTAGGTTTGATTAATTAATGATAAGAAAGAAAGAATTTTGGCTGCTGTTTCAATCACTCAAAGTGGTAGTATTGCCTTACCCTTTGCACCAATCGCTTAGAAGTAAAATTAAAAGCAACAACTATACTTTAAATTAATAATGATGAAGATGATGGAGATGGATATCTTTAATCAACCCAAAATAAATCAATGTTACAAGGAGGATTAACCCAAAGAGATTCATCTCCTTTTTTCTAATTTTTTCTCATCTAAAGTCGGTTCGAAAAATGAGAAGATTAGGCCTCGAGTAAAACTTTTTTGGTCGGTCTCGAAATTGTAAAAAGAAAAAAGTTTATTGTTTTCTTACTGTTTTCTCATTGTTTTGCTGTTATTTCACTATTATATTATTACTATTTTGTTATTTTTTTGATATTATATAACTCTTATTTTATTGTTAATTTTGCCACTATTTTAAAAACATTTACTTGTTAACTTGCACATACGTTAGTGTTTTTGATGTATTATATATATTTTAAAAATTATATAAAAAATTTAATACGGGCGAGCTGGACCGGATTGGGCTTGGACAAAAATTTAGGCCCATTTTCAAGTCGCGCCCAAGCTTAAAATTCTGTTAAGGTCCGGCCTGAACCTAGCCCGACCTACAATCCTACTACAAAAACTCCTATTGGAAAATAATAAAAATAAATAAAACAATAGAGGTGTGTTTAATCAATGAACACTTTACGTATTTAGAATATAAACGTGTATTTAAAAATAAAATACAATAAATAATGAAATATAATGTTTGAAAATAATAATAGTAGTTGTCATTTAGTAAAATGATATAATAGTTATTTCCTAATCGAGTACAACTCAATTAATCTGTGATATTAATTCAGTCAAAGATTTTATTAATAGTATAGATAAAGCTATACCGAACACTATCGATGTAGTTTTCTCAACAACTACTGTTATTATTTTTTTTTCTTTTTTAAATCTAATTAGTTTGGTAGGCAATTTAAGTAGATCGTATTTGACTTTGGGCCAAGATTTTTCGTTATGATTTCAAGTCAAAGTAGGGTGTTAGAGATCAATGAATCTTATAAATTCCATGTCAATTTAGATTGTTGTTGGCCAGTTGCCACCAAGTCCCATATAAGCACCACACCAACTCCTATGGGTTGGTGTCAAATTGACTACACCCACAACAAAAGTTTTCTTGATGAATAAATGGTAAAATATATCGGAGGTCCCTTTATAATAAGGAGAAATGCATTTTCGTCCTTTTATTTTATATTTGATGTAAGTGAAAATAACTGTTTAAACGTTAATATACAGCAGAAAAGATCGAACATAAATACCTCCAATCATCGCCTGAATCAAATGTCAAAATCCTAACGCTATAACACCATTGATCGAGCGTGTCAAACAACCGACGAGGACATTAAACTTAGCCAAATGGAAACATGAAAATCGAAAAACACCAAAATCTTCTAAACACTCGAAAAACCTCACTAGATGAAATTGTTTTCAAATTTTACTTTTTGATACCTAAAGATCTTATGCTTGGGGGTATTTATACCTGTGGTTCCCCATCAAAACCACCAACTCCACTATCACACAAACAGAAACTGTGAAAATAGTGGGCAACAAAATGTGGTCACGTGGGAGTGACCCTATAAAACATGGGAATGTGGGAGGTTTTCCCACGAACCAACTCCAACATTTGAAGCATTTTTTAAAAACATATTTGTGTGTTAGATATGAAGAAAACAAATGTAAAAAAAGTTCAAACTGTGTGAAAAAAAGAATAGTTAACGTGCTCGCATGTTAAAATCAATAAAATATGCTTCAAGTTGATGTACTTGTCGTATATTTGGAATTTAATTAATTTATTTTTATTTTTTGATTCAAAATTTTATAGTTAATTATTAGCACCGTTAAATTTATTGATGTGATATTTTGAAATAATAAAAATACTCATTTTGTAGTCATATAATAAAAGAAATGATGTAGTAATGGGCCCAAAATTAATAGAAAAAATTTAATAATATTAATAATAGGATTTGTATTTTTAAATTCAAATAGTTAAGGGATTAAATTCTTAAAAATAAAAATAGAGAGACTAAATTTTAAGTACATAAAAAGTACATGAACCTAAAATAAAATTTAACCATTTGTAAAATATGACATGGCTTAATTAAGTGCCATGATATAAAAAGAGAAGAAGAAAATTTGGTGTGTAAAATCTACTTAACCCAAGAACCAACCCAAACCTAAAAAAACTAAATCCACTGCGGAAACCCACACAAAACATATCTAAACCCACTGACCAAGATCATCTGATTGGGATTTCAGGATTTTCTTAGTGGGTTTCCAGTAGTGTTTTTGGGGTTGAGTTGGTTCATGGGTTAAATGGTTTTAATACAATATGAGCAAAGCCCACATCATTTGTGGTCAAATTTTAAATAAGGTCCCTATACTATGTTTTCTTTTGCAATTTTAGTCAATTTTCTGCTTTTCTAAACTAATAATAAAAAAAACATATTTCTTGGGGAAGTAAGAAACCCTTTTCCGAAATGTGCTTATTTTTTTTTAAAATCTAGGTGGAACTAATTTAAATTTATTTGTGTAATTTTGACCTAATAAAATGTCATGTTCGCAATTCACACACTACTTAATGGAAAATTGTATAACATAGATAACGAGATTAATGAAATGTGAAAATTGAATCAAAATTAAAGTTCGATGCATACAAATACATCAATTTAAAGTTGATGTATAACATTGCAAAATTTATTAAAGTTCATGGATAATTTTAATATTTATATATTTTTTATAGTTAGATAACTTTTTGCACATTTAAAAACAAAAAGAAAAGGAAAAAATAATATTTTTCATGTGAAAAGACGTGAAATTAAAGTTCAAAATTAGAAAAAAATAAATATCGGTTAAAATCGTTGTCAAACACTCGTTTAACATGAGTTTAAATCACATAATCTTGTTTCTATTTCAATATTATATAAAAATAATTTGTTTTAAAGATTCAAGATATTATTATAGCCACATGTTTTTATTTATTTATTTGAATAAAAATATCATCTAATTACAATTTTAAAAATTAGTGATGGGAACTTATTTATTACAGGGAGTTTAAAGAGACAATAGATGGTAATACAAATTTACAAAATGAAACTAGTAGTAAAGGAAAAGTTTTATAAAATAGGGGAGGATGGTGGATGAAAAGTAACTTTGAGAAAATTTTCAAAACTAACTTCCATGCTCTTCTTAGGCTTCCTCCACTCCCTTTTATAGGAGAAATTCTAAACTCTGTTTAATTTCATTTGAATCCCGCACAGCTTTTCTGATAATGATAATGTTCATATTTGATTTGATGATATTTTTTGTCCTGATGTGGTTGCTTTCACGTTACTTCTTTTTTTGTCTAGACATAGATGTGGTTGCTTCCACGCGTTGCTTCTTCTGTCTTTTCTTTTATCCTTCTTGGATATTAACTAGATTCATTTATTCAATTTCATCTAGATTTAATGAATCAATTGACAATCTTGGTGAGTTCTAACTTTTCCATGTATTTTTATTTCTTCAATTATGTGTGATGGAAAACCTTCAATCTCCATGCCAGCTATATTTTTTAATAGTTGAATGGATTCTTTACTTCTATCATTCTGGCGATATCCAACTCCAGCATCACATGCCAATATTCTTCTTCCATCAGTCCAAAAGCAATAAGTTTTTTTTGTTGAAGTAGATATTGGGCTTTGGTCATTAAATCTATTCCTGCTTGGATTTGATAATAACTGAGATTATTGTAACACTTGCCAATATTTTTTGTCAAGTGTTCTTTCTCCTTTTTAACTGCTGATAGGTTGGGTCATCCGATCATTTTTTAATGATCCATACTTGATATGACTGATAAAATTTTTCTTTTTCAGCTATACCAATAAGGCTACTAATTTCAAGATGAAAGCAATAATAAAAATCATCTTAATATACCATACGTAATAACACAGTTTTAATAAATGCAGGAAAATCTTTTAATAAATGGAAAGAAAAATTTTAAACTGTTATTTTCCTAACAAAAGCCAATTCGATATTGCTTATATTAAATGGTTCATGATTGAGTCTAAACTTGATAGTAGAGAATTTTTCATCTAAATCATTTGTAAAAGCATAAGCTTGTAGAAAGTATTCAAAAACAACTTTTTGAAATTGAGCTTGCTGGTTGAAAATGACTCTATTTAGTTTTGTAAATATTTCTACAGGCAGGATATTCCTAGCCTTATTATATAAACATAATCTAAACATTTTATTTATAACTGGGTTATTTGTTCCATTGTTAATAAAATATTGGAATATATTAAGAAGATTGTTTATCTCCTTAATATCTAAATAACTAATTTCTAGTTCTTCCCAATCTCGATAGAAAATAGATTTTAATAATAAATTTTGAGCTTCTTGTTATTTTGTTGTTTTTTCAACTAGAAATTGTGAAAGCTTAGTAAGAGCTTTTCTGAAATTAGCTCTTTGCTCAGTAATATGGGTTTTCCATATTTCATTAGTAAAATTATGTCATTCTAATGGTAAGTCTGGATTATAAAAATATTTTATTTCCTGAATTTGTTGTGGTTTCAACAAATTTTCTGTTGCACAAAACTTTTCTGCTTCTTTTATGATTTTAGCATAACTGGCTTAGTATGTTGAATTTAGATCTTGAGATCAAGGTAGTTGACTTACCAGATGTGGTGTAAATGATAATTGAGTTCCAATTGGTTGTCTTACCATTGGATATGGAACATAATATCCTTGATTAGGATAAAAAGGTACTTGAGAAGGAATTGTCACAAACCCTTGATTAGGATTTATTGATTTGAAAGTGTTCCCTTTGTTAGGCTTTTTATGAACAGTAGTCCATTCACCGGCTATTTCTAGAGGTTGTTTACCTCTATCTGTAAGGCCTGCTAAGATAATCAGTAATAATATTTTCAGTTCATTTGACATATAAAACTTCAAAATTAAAAGTACATATATAACACCCCAACCCAACCTAGACATTATGGCCGAATTTGGCGGTGTCACATGGTAGTGTTTTTCGAAAAATGAGTTGTCGTAAAAAATCTCTTATCTTAACCACCTCTTTGCACTATCTTATGCTTAATTCCAAGACGTGCCGATTAATTTCAACGTGATTTGTATTCAAAAGTTATTCTCTTTCAAAACGTTATTAATTTTCAAAACGTCACTTATTGTGGAAGTTTTTCAAAATAGTTTGCATGTTTGTGCGAATTTTGTTAAAATGTTTGATCCGTTTTGAAAAGTCAATTATCCCTACTACTAACAGTTGTAAATCGAAACAATAAAAACCCTAAATTAAAAATGAAAATCCAAATAGGCCATTATTATAGTAAAATACCCCAAAATAAAATCAAAATCATAATTAAATACTAAGTTGAACTAAATAGGCCGTGTGGCCACCATTGAATCCTCTGTCGCACCGATCTGCCTATGTTTGGGGATTACCTGTACAGTCAAATCAGAAAGGTGAGTTTACGAAAACTCAGTGTGTAATCCCATATAAAGCAAACAGTCAAAAGGCAATCGCAATCTGGGCCTAAGCCCATTTCAGTACAGTTTCAGTTTCAACTAGGGCCTCGACCCATTACAATACAGAAGTAGGCATGCATTTGGGCCTTGGCCCATTATAGTATCAATATTCAGTACAGTAACAGATATACAGTATCAAATCCTACCCAGCCAGCCTCTACACTCCAACTCCGTCCAACCCTACACTCTATCTGGGGATATAATTAACCTACCCATCCCTACCCTCCAAAAAGTACCGAATGCGGCACTAAACAGTAGTTCACAGCTGAGCTGCCAGTAACTTAGGCTCGAGGCCTTTCAGTACACTTCCTCCGAACATTATAATTCCCTAACCCAATGTAATGCAATATACAGATATAACATGTTGTAACATAATATCATGCATGTAAACAGAGCATACAATATCAAATCATTGGGACATCATCAGGCTTAATCATATCAGTCATACAGTCATTTCAGTCAATTAGGGGTCTAGGTAAACATACCGACCCTACAGTAGGTTCATAGTCGACTTGGGCGACTCGTGTAACCTTATCAGTCAAACATTGAAATTGGGCCTATGAGCCCATGAAGTTCGCCCGTGTGGCCCATATGGCCCAAATTGGCCTTGGCCTCTTGATCTATTTTAGTGTAACCTATGCTAGAGAACTATTCATATGTGTTTCCACTATTTACTTATATAATCCTTCAAAGCTGTCTACTTGAGTCCCTGTTATTAAATTATTTGTATCTTAAGCTACAGAATTCCGAATTAATATCCGTGAATTTTCCCTGAAACTAGACTCACATATCTTTTTACCATAAAATTTTTAGAATTTTTGGTTCAGCCAATAAGTACAGTTTATTCTTTAAAGTTCCCCTACTCTACTGTCTGGCAGTTTCAACATTTCTGCACTAAAAATGAATTATGTTCTCGTAAAGATTTTGGACGATGTTCCCGTTTGTATATCTTGAAAATAGTTTCATTCAAGATTTTAAACATATAAAATATAACCCATAATTATTTTTATACAATTTTTAATAATTTTCGGAAGTTAGGACAGGGGATTCTAAAATCATTCTTACCCTGTCTCACTAAAATTTCATTATCTCATAATATGAAATTCTTTTGGTTACTTCGTTTCTTCTATGAGAAATTAGACTCAAATAATCCCATATTTTTTTACCCTCTAACTCGATTCCCATAATTTATGGTGATTTTTTTAAAAATTAGCCTACTACTGCGTCCAAACAGCAAGCAATATCGGCTTTTCGCCGAATCCCTTATTTTTGTGTTTCGGGTACACACCTGGTATCGATTGATGCTACACCAATCCCCGAGCACTCCAGAACCTATAATTAACCAAGTTCGCTCAATTTATCACTTAATTGATCGAACTAAAACTAAATCCGAAAGGAGAAATGCATCCCTTAAACAAAAAAGCTTACCCCAGCACCTTGAAACAGTTGGTTACGCAATAGCATGATGAGACCCTTAATCCACACTAGATGTTGCTACCAAATGTCACAAACCCCCGAATCAAAGTTGGAAAAAAATATAAGTTAAAGAGAGAAAAAACCCTACTTACTAGAGCGTGCGACGAAAATTGACCCAACGGAACGAAGGTGTGGTAGCCAACAAAAGAGACAGAAACAGAAAGAATAATAGAAAGAAAAAATTTGGGTTTGACAACAGAAAAGCAAAAGGTGAAGAAGAAATGGAGAAGAGATGGCGTCAAAAAGGTGGGGAGTTTTGGGAAAATAAAAATTTTACAAAAAGGAAACGATAATGCTTAGAAAATCTGATAACCTCAAAATCTAATCCCTTAAATTCTCTCTACCAAACTCCCACTACTCAGATTTCCAATACAACTCAAACTCTCTAACAGACGAACAAATAAAAATATATTTGTCCTTACACTGACACAGGGATTCGAACTCCTGACCCTCTGCCAACTAACACTCCCTTTAACCACCAGACCAACAAGCTCATTCTGGTAAGTACTTACAAACTTTTAATTAAAAGCCTCCTAGCCAGAAATAGGGGTTAAGTAAAAAAAATACTACAATTTGCCAAAGTCAGGGCTTGAACTCAAGACCTCCCAGACTCACTCAGAGCACTTAACCACAAATGCCGATACACAATTGTGTCACATTTTCACAATAACAAAAAATAAGAATTTTAGGGCGTTACAAATCTACCCTCCTAAAAGAAAATTTCATCCTTGAAATTTACTTGGTCCGAAAATGTGAGGATACTAATGGCGCATCATATCCTCAAGTTCCCACGTAACTTCCTCAGTGCTATGATTACGCCACAGAACCTTAACCAACGGGATAGATTTTCTTCTTAGAACCTTTACATCACGCTCCAAAATCTGAACTGGCTCCTCCTCAAAGGTCAGATCTGGCCTAGCCTCGATCTTCTCAACAGGAACGATATGCGTGGAATCAGAACAGTAGTGCCTCAACATAAAGACGTAGAACACTTCGCGAATCCGATCCAATTTCGGAGGTAACTCCAACTGGTAAGCAAACGATCCCACACGTTTCAGTATGCGGTAAAACCCAATAAACCTAGGGCTCATCTTACCCTTACAACCAAACCTTAATACCTTCTTCCATGGTGAGACCTTGAGAAAAACGTAGCCCCCCACAAAATACTCAATCTCTTGATGCTTCAGATCGGTGTAAAACTTTTACCTATCAGATGCCGCTTTCAAACGATCCCGAATCAGTCTAACTTTATCCTCAGTATCAAAAACTAGTTCAGGGCTTAGAACACGTCGTTCACCCAACTCAGTCTAGCATGAAGGTGTGTGACACCTACGACCATACAAAGCCTCGTAATGTGCTATCTGAATGCTAGACTGGTAGCTGTTGTTATAAGCAAACTCTGCTAGCGGCATGTAATCCTCCCAACTACCTCAAAAATCAATTACACAACTTTTCAACATATCCTCCAGTATCTGAATCACCCTCTCTGACTGGCCGTCAGTCTGAGGATGAAACGCAACACAGAAGTCCAATCTTGTACCTAGAGCTTTATGTAGCTTCTTCTAAAATCGAGATGTAAAGCGAGGATCCTATCAGATATTATTGAAACTGGTACCCCATGTAGTCTCACTATCTCAGACACATACAGTTTAACCAGCTTCTGCAGAGAGTAGTCAGTACGAACTGATATGAAGTGGGTGGACTTGTTCAATCGATCTACGATGACCCATACATAATCATTCTTAGTAGGTTTGAGGGGTAACCCACTGGCGAAGTCTATAGTCATTCTCTCCCACTTCCAAAGCGGAATCTTGACTGGCTGCAACATACCTGAAGGTAAGTGATGCTCAACCTTAACCTACTGGCATGTCAGACACTTAGCCACAAATTCGGTAACCTCTCGCTTAAGACCTGGCCACCAGTATAACTCACAAAGGTCGCGGTACATCTTATTTCCGCTAGGATGCATAGCATAAGGGCTACTATGCATCTCTCGAAGTATAGATTGCCTTAATTTAGTATCTTTTGGTACATATATTCTCTCACGAAAATAGAACACTCCTTCACTATTCAGTCCAAAATCCTCAGTATTCCCACTCTCAACCTGTCGGAAACAAAGACACAATGATCTCCTCTATCTGTTTACCCTTAATTTGCTTTATCCACATCGGTTTAACTTGAAGTTCGACCAACAGACTACCATCACTAAATAAACTGAGGCGAGCAAACATTGCTCTTAGGTCTGTTTACCCTTACGTAGTAGCTTAGTCAAGGTGTTCATCTCTCAGAATAAACTGAGGCGAGCAAACATTTACTAAACTTGGCGTACAGTTGTTTCTCTCGTAGAATCTGTAAAACCACTCTAAGGTGTTCATCTCTCATCCTCAGTCTTCGAATACACTAGTATATCATCAATAAATACCACTACGAACCGATCTAGATAGGGCTAGAACACTCGGTTCAGCAGATCTATAAAAGCTATCAGTACATTCGTCAGTCCAATTCACGAGTCCTAAATGCCGTCTTATGCACGTCAGCCTCTTTAACTCTTAACTGGTGATACCTTGACCGTAAATCAATCTTAGAGAAAACTGAAGCCCCTCGGAGCTGGTCAAACAGATCATCTATCCTCGGTAGGGGGAATTTATTCTTTATGGTCAACTTGTTCAGTTGTCGATAATCAATACACATACGCATGGATCCATCCTTCTTTTTTACAAACAGAACCGGTGCTCCCCACGGAGACACACTAGGGTGGATGAACCTACGATTAAATAGCTCTTGAATCTGGGCCTTAAGCTCCACAAGCTCTTCCGGTGCCATTCTATAAGGGGCGATGGACACTGGAGCTATGCCAGGAAGGAGCTCAATCCAAAACTCTACTTCACAATTCAGAGGTAACCCAGGTAGCTCTTTAGGAAAAACATCTAGAAATTCTTTAACTGTCCTGATATCCTTAACCGAAGTGGCTCTAGAATCTGAAACATTGATGTAAGCTAGATACGTTTCACATCCCTTATGAACTAACTTTTCAGCCCTCAATACAAAAATCACATTCGATAAGTAGTTCCGTCGCTCTCCAATTACAATCTAAGCTTACTTGGTGTTTAACCAACCAATTCATTCCCAGTATCAGATCAAATTTTCAAAAAGGTAGTTCCATCAGATCAGCCAAAAAGATAACTCTTTGAACCTCTAGAGGAACATCTTTAAACAGTTTGTTAACCCTTATTGACTGCCCCAACGGACTCAGTACAGTGACCTCACTCGTAGTGCTTTCAACCAATATACCCAAGTTTTCAGATACGGTATAAGCTATATAGGAGTGAGTGGATCCTATATCTATCAGTGCAGTATATGGTACATTATAAATAAAGAACGTACCCGTAATGATGTCTGAAGCATCTCCATCCTCTCGGCGACGAGCAGCATAAACTAGAGCCGGCTGCCTCGCATCAGTATGACCGGTACCTCTGCCTGGTGCCCTCTGACCACGGCCCAAACCATTACCACCTCTGGCTTGACCCCGGCCTCTCGGTGGCTGATGAACTACCCTTGGCGGCTTCGCAGTATTACTACCCGGAGCTTGCATTTGATCGAACCTCTGTGGGCACTCTCTAATACGGTGTTCTAAAGAACTACACCTCAAATATGCCCCAGTTCTTTTCCAATACTCGCCCTAATGGCACCTACCATAGTCAGTATACAATGGCTGTCCAGTAGCAGTAATGGGAGCCCTAACTCTCATCGGCCCATCAAATCTGGCCTTTTTCTTAGGCCTCAGAATGAAACTCGAGGGCTCTGAATCCCTCTTATTCCTACCTCTCTCTCTGTCACGGTTCTGGCGCTTAGTGTGCTTCACTTTCTCGGCGATCTTCGCCTTATCAACCAAAACAGCAAAATCTCGCTCATTCTATGGAGCTATCAGAACCCTCAGATTATCCCTAAGGCCACCCTCAAAGCGAACACATCGCTCATACTCAGTCACTACTATACCGCACGCATAACTACTCACGTAAAAACTCGGCCTCATACTCGGCCATTGGTCTATCTCCTAGAATCAAATTTAAGAACTCCCTCCTACGGGCATTCACATAACTAGCCCCCACATATTTCCCCTGGAAAGTGGTCTTAAAGAATTCCCATGTTAGTCGATCAGGCTTAGTTCCCCCCTTAACAGTGAGCCACCACTGATACGCATTATCACGTAGTAGCGATACAACACCCTTTAATTTTTGCTCAGAGGTGTAGTCCAGGTCGTCCATAATTCTCTTTGTGGCCTTTATCCAGTATTCTGCCACATTAGGGGCAACTCCAGCAATACCCCCGAAAAGCTCAGCTCCGTTAGACCGAAGTCGTTCCGTAATCGACCTGCGGCCTCCAGCTCCAGTGTTGGGCCCAGTGACCCTCCCTAAAATCCTTAACATGGCTTGAGACAGTGCATCGTCCCTAGCCGCTTGGTCTTGTGACCCAGTCTCAGTGGCAGGCGACACTGGCGTCTCGCTAGTGTCTAGATTTGGTATACTACCCAGTGAAGAGGACTCAGCTCGAGCCCCTCTACGGCCTCTACCTCGGCCTCTAGTACCCCGTCTGCGAGTAACTCGTGCACTCATCGTCTAGTCACGCTTATCTGTATTAAAAGTTTTATGAATCAATTTACAGTTCAATAGTTATTAGCAGATGTTTTATGGAAAAAGTTTCAGTAGTTCAGAGTTTGCTTTCGTATGACGCAGTGTCTACTATTATTTATCGGTTTTATTACAGTATCAGTATACACTAACCTAAGTGTGGCCTACATGGCCCAAATTAGCATTGGCCTCTTGATCCATTTTAGGGTAACCCATGCTAGATAACTATTCATATGTGTTTCTACTATTTACTTATATAATCCTTCAAAGTTGTCTACTTGAGTCACTGTTACTAAATTATTTGTATCTTAAGATACAAAATTCCAAATTAAGATCCACAAATTTTCCCTAAAAATAGGCTCAAATATCTTCTTACCATAAAATTTTTAGAATTTTTGGTTTAGCCAATAAGTACAGTTTATTCTTTAAATTTTCCCCTACTCTGCTGTCTGGCAGTTTCGACCTTTTTGAACTAAAAATTAATTATCTTCTCGTAAAGATTTTGGACGATGTTCCCGTTTGTATATCTTAAAAATAGACTCATTCAATATTTTAAACATATAAAAAAATAGCCCATAATTATTTTTATACAATTTTTATAATTTTCGGAAGTCAGGACAGGGGATTTTGAAATAATTCTAACTCTGTCTCACTAAAATTCCATTATCTCATAATATGAAATTCTTTTGCTTACTTCATTTCTTCTACGAGAAAGTAAACTCAAATATATTTAATCGTATTTTTTTCACCCTCTAACTTGATTCCCATAATTTATGGTGATTTTTTTAAAAGTAGCCTACTGCTGCTGTCTAAATAGCAAGTAATATCGGCTTTTCGTCGAATCCATTATTTTTGTGTTTCGGGTACACACCTGGTATCGATTGATGCTACAATGATCCCCGAGCGCTCCAGAACCTATAATTGACCAATTTCACTCAATTTATCACTTAATCGATTGAACTAAAACTAAATCCGAAACGAGAAACGCATCCCTTAAACGATGAAAAGCTTACCCCAGCACCTCGAAACAATTGGTTACACAACAACATGATAAGTATCTTAATCCACGGGAGATGATGCTGCCAAACGTCACAAACCCCCGAATCAAAGTTCGAAAAAATCATAAGTTAAAGAGAGCAAAACTCTACTTACTAGAGCATGCGACGAAAATTGACCCAACGGAACAAAAGTGTGGTAGCCAACAAAAGAGACGGAAACAAAAAGAATAATGGAAAGAAAAAAATTCGGGTTTGACAAAAGAAAAACAAAAGATGAAGAAGAAAGGGAGAAGAGATGGCATCAGAAAGGTGGGGAGTTTTGGGAAAATAAAAATTTTACAAAAAGGAAACGATAATGCTCAGAAAATCTGATAACCCCAAAATCCACTCCCCTAAATTCTCTCTACCAAACTCACACTAATCAAATTTTCAATACAACTCAAACTCTCCAACTGACGAGCAAATAAAAATATATTTGTCCTTACACTCATGCAGGGATTCAAACTCGTGACCCTCTACCAACCAACACTCCCCTTAACCACCAGACCAACAAGCCCATTCTAGTAAGTATTTACAAACTTTTAATTAAAAGCCTACAAGCCAGAAATAGGGGTTAAGTCAGAAAAATACTAAAATTTACCAAAGTCAAGTCTTGAATTCAAGACCTTCTAGACTCACCCAGAGCACTTAACCACAAATGCCGATACACAATTGTGTCACATTTTCACAATAACAAAAATAAAAAATTTGGGGCGTTACAACATAATTCATTATACTATCTAATTCTTTTAGGTACAGTTTTTAAACTTTTATTAGTAAGGAAATGTTTAACTGTCTGATTATCAGTTTTTATGATAAATTTTTCAGGTGCTAAATATATAAAAAAATTTATTCATTTCTTTATAGCTAATAATTTTTTTTTTCATATACGACATAAATAATTTCATTCGGTTTAAATTTTCCCGAACTATATTCACATAGTAATTATTCGTTATTTATTGTTCTGGCTTTTAAAATATAACTCAAATAATTTTATGAGGCATCTATTTCTAAAATTAATTTATCACATTTTTTAGGTAAATAAACTTTTGGAATTTGATTGATTCCAGATTTAAATTTTTTTTATAGTTTTCGAGTTTGTTTTAAACCAAATAAAGGGTTTATCCTTTTTTAATTTTTCATATAACATATCCATTTTTTCAGATAAGTTAGGAAATAAATTTCTTCCATAATTTATAATTCCTAGAAATTGTTGAAGCTGCTTTTTATCTTCAATTTTTCCAGGAAATTTTTTTATTTTTACTATAATATGATCTTGTAGTTTAAGAAAATCTGCAGATAATTTTAATCCTAAAAATTTTATTTCTATTTTTTCTAGCTCTATTTTCTTAGGACTTATTATGGTTCCATGTTTTATGAATTCTTGAGACATGATATTTAAATGTTTTCTATGTGATTCTAATGTATCTAAAAATATCAAAATATCATCTATATAAACTATACAAAATTTTTTATATTTATTAAATATAGAATCCATCCATCTTTAAAAGATTTATGGTGCATTATATAATCCAAATGACATTACTTTTCATTGATAATGTCCATTAGGTGCACTAAAGGCTGTCAAAGGTTTTGACTCTTTTGTTAGTATGATTTACTAGAATCCTGATTTACAGTCAATTTTACTAAAATATTTCGCTTGTTTAACCTGATTAATTAAAACATCCTTTCTTGGAATAAAATAATCATAAAAAAATAATATTTTGATTTAATATTTTATAATTAAAGACCATTCTAGTTTTTTCTCTTTTTATTTCGGCATGATTTCTAACCATAAAGACTCTGAACTAGAATGTGAATTATTAGTTTTTTCTATTAATCCTCTTTCTAATAATTTCTTAATTTGTATGTCAAATTCATCTATATCTTGTTTAGTATAGACCATAGATTTAACTCTAATAATTTTATTGGGATTTTCTAATTTAATATCACAATATTTAGGGCTATTTTGCCATAATTTTAATGGTTCTTCACTAAAATTATTATCTAATATTTTAAACAACCAATGAATTGTTTCAAGTTGTTTAATTTGTTCTTTTCTTGGTGGTGAAATTTTTTTATCACATAAAAATTTATGATTCTACTAATGGTATTCCTATAGAAGTTTTTCTATAGATAAAATAATTAAATTTCTATCAATAGAAAATGACAAATGTTGATATATAAAATTATTACCTAATAATATATCTCCATGCATTTATGGAAAACATAACATTTTAGGTATTACAAATCTTACATTGTTTATGTAAATTGGCAGGTTTCTAGCTTTATATTGAATTATAATTTTGTTACCATCTATACTTATAGCTCTTATTGGATGCTTCAAAGGTTCCCATTTTTCTAAAGGAATCACATTTTTTCTGCAGCTACTAGTTGTAGCTCCAGTATCTAGTAAAGCATGTAAAGATTATGTTTTATATTCTCTAAATTGAAATATAATTTCAAGAAATGTGTAATATTTCCTGGATTGGAAATTCGAAAATGTAATCACATCACTTGTTCCAAGTTTCATTTGTTGGAGTATTATTGAAGTTTGTATTTCTTCCTTTTTAGTGTTTCTAAAATATACAGAATTTTCATTTGGTTTAGTGGGAAAAATATGAATATGAACTGTTTTCGTTCCTATTGGTGTTGAAGATATAGAACTTCTACTTGGATTTTCCTCATCTTTCCCTATTTGAGTATTTGAGAGTAAAACCAAATTATCATTTATATTTATTATTTTTGTATTTTTAAAATATAATTTATTACCAGACGATACATACTCTATTCTACTTACTGGTTTAAAAGTACTTGCACTATTTATCCTTTCTATCATCCAATCTCTTGATATTGATAGATCTATTAAATGTAATAATTTTGGTTGTATTTCAATAGTGATTTTATTAGGTTCAAAGAGTTTAATAATTTTATTACTAATTTCTTTGATTTCTACTTCTACTGTATTAGTATATTCATTAATAGAAGTCCAACTGATTGCTAAATCTTTCGCTAAATCATTGATTTCATAATTTTTTGTCTGAATTCTAAGACATAAACATTCTTCTATTAAAGGATCTATAATAGATATAAAGTAATTTGGTTTAACTTTAAATCCTATTACTTCTCCATGCAAAATTGATTGAATTCCTCCAATGAATACTTTTATTGGATTTTCAATTCTTTTGTCTAATAATACCGCTATTACTGGTATATCATATCCTTTTCTAAACAGTGCTCTTATAGTTATCATTATAATTCCTAAATGTATATATCTAACTTAGGAATATTTCTTTTTAATCCTCTTAATTTTGTCTTTAGTAAATAGTGGGATTTCTGTTAATTCGGCTCTAGTGTTTTTGGCAACTGTATTACCACTTATTTTTGTTTATGTCTTTGACACCAGATTTTATATTTAGATATTTTATAAATTTCTTCTTTAGAAATATGATTTTTATTAATCTTTTCTATCATTTCATCAGAAAAGTCTTTTTCTTCTCCGATTATATTGCTTAATATTATATCTTGTCATTTATTCATAGGAATTTCTTCTAACTGATTATTAGAACTACGTCCTATATTAAACATAAATATATATTCTTCAAAATCCGTACCAGAATCTGTTTTTGATATTAATTCGTATAATATTTCCTCAATATTTACTTCCTCTTCTAAACATATTTCTAAATCTTGTTCTTCAAGTGTTTTAATCATTTTTCTTGCACTTTTTCCCTTATTAGGACAATTTGGTGCTATATGACCTTTTTCGTCACATATGAAACATTTACATTTTAGTTTTTTTAGGATTTTTAGAAGTTTTTCTTCTAATGAATCTTTTATTATTATTATTATAACCATAATTTTTCTTATTTCCTGGTTTCTATTTAACTAGCTTATATCTTCTATTTTTCTTTGTATGTTTTTTATAAGTATTTGGACGTACTGATTTACATCCAAATTCCCATTCATTTTCTAGAATTTTTGTACAATGCTTATTACTTAGTTTATGCTTAACTTGTTTAGAACCTTTACTTTGTAAGCAATAACTAGTTATTATTTCTTTTACAAAATTAATTCTATTTCCTATAGAATCTATAGTTTCAGAATCCACTCCAGATATTTTACTGTGTTTTTCTAAATAAGAATCGTATTTTTTATACAAATCTCATCTCATGGTGGTGGTAATTTATGGAAATATTGTTTTTTTTCCAAAAATTTATATTTTCATTTTTTAGTTTTTGATATTCATGAAGAAATTTTTTAGAAAATTCTTCTAAATATCTAATATCACATAATTTAATTTTTGACAATACATAACTAGACAGACTATCTTGATCTTTTTTATTATTATAGCCACAAAATTCTGTTTTTATAATATAAGTTAACCCTTTTAATAGATCTTTAGAAGTTTGAATCTGGTTGATTAACTGCCCTTTTTGTTCTTTTCATTTTTCTGATTCTTCCCATCTTCTTAGGAATTGTAGAACATCTCCTTGAAATGTTCCAACAAAATAATTTAAATTTTTTTCTTTTGGCCACATGTTGTTAACAACTATAGTTGTTGACTGTGCCCAATCATAGTCTGCTTTAGGAATATTAGTTAGATCTAAATATATTCCTCCTTAAGCAACATTTCTTTTATTTAGATCATCTATCCTATGTGCAATAGGTTGAGTAGATGATTATCCTAAATTCTCCTAAATTTTTAGATTTTATTAAAGGATCTTAAATAACAATCTTTTAGAAGATCTAACTTTAGTTTTCTTTTTCAATGAGGATCTTGATTTGTTTGATCAGTATCCATTAGTTCTGATATTTCTATATTTTTTTCTTCATCTGTTGAAGTATTTTTTTCATCAGATTTGTAACTTGTAACATTTATATCTTCTAAGTTTATAGAATTATCAGAATAATTAGAACTACTACTACTGTTTGAACTACTACTACTGTCTGTAGTGCCATGCTTCAACATATAATGATAATTGAATAATACAAATAGGCCTTATGTTTTTAGAAGTAATATTTATTAAACTATTAAAACCTTTACTAAGTGATGAAATATTCTTTTCAGTTTTAGAGTCAATATGCATAGCATGATTGCAAATTTTATCCTTATATAGACAATCAGTTTCTTCTATGAAATTTATCTTGGGTACCTAAAACCGTCCATTATCTTTATATTTTCTTACTTTTAAACGCCAATAGTCTGACCCAGACATAAACAGCTATAACAAGATAGAATAACATATATATGGGTTTTAAGATAAACCAATATGAAATAAACAGAACTAAAAATAAAGTATAAGAACTTACAAATGAATACTACGATATTGTTTCTCCAGAAAATATTACATTGGGGCTCTGATACCAGTTACAGGGAGTTTAAAGAGAAATAGATGGTAATACAAATTTACAAAATGAAACTAGTAGTAAAAGAAAGGTTTTACAAAATAGGGGAGGAGGGTGGATGAGAAGTAACTTCGAGAAAAATTTCAAAACTAACTTTCATGCCCTTCTTAGACTTCCTCCATCTCTTTTTTTAGGAGAAATTCTAAACTTTATTTAATTTCATTTGAATCCTGCACAATTTTTCTGATAAGGATGACGTCTCATTTTAACCAAATATTTTCCTATAAAAATACAACTACAAAGATAGTAAAAATGAAAAAACACACACTTAAAAAAACCATGATTGAAGTGATAAAATGATTTGATTAATTTAAAAAGAAAAAATTATCAGGTTGAGTCTCAGCTCGATTAGTATAGTTATTATTGTCAATACAGGAGGACGTGGATTTGAGTATTCCGAAATGCATTATCCTCTTATTTATGGGTTAGAAAAAGGTAATACATTATATATCCCATAATAGGTCCCATTCTTCTACCCTTTCTGGGGAGTCGATGACTTTTCATAGCAATTACCTTGACACCAAAGAATAGTTCGACCCAATGCTTTATTTCTGTCCTAGTTTATCTTAATTCAACATTAGAAGTAAATTGATTTTTCACTAACAACCAACTACTACTTATTTGATTCCATCCATAAATCTATTTTCTTCCCTATGAGTTCAATTTTCGATAAGAATACTAGTTCTTACTGTTCATATGTTATGATATGAATATACCATACCAATTCGTTATATATGGATGATGAGATTTCATTAATACAGAGCCAATTCCAATAGTCTTGTTGAAGGGTTCTAGAGATTATGTCAAAAAGAATATATACGATCAAAATCTATAATGAGATTATTATAAAAAAATAGTAAAACTTAGGCTTCGTTTTTTTACAGTGTTTGTTTGTTAAAAAATAAATTCCTTTAGGAAAACATTTTCCAAAACATTGGTAAGAACAAATGTTTTTTTATGGAAAATGTCTTACCGATTCTATTCCTGTAAGACATTTTCCATTCTCTTCACCCTTATCACAGCAATCCGTTCTCACTTCCACTCTGCCCATCAACCTCCGCCTCTCCTCCTCATCTCTGTTCATTGGTCTAACCTCTGAATCTTTGTCTCATTATCTCTATTGGTCTCACATATAATGGTCATAATGTAAGGTTTCGAGTGATTGGATCTAGATATTATAAATCAATTGAGACAATTCATCATTACTTTAGGGTTGTATTGATAGCTATTTTGGAATTGTATAAACTAGTTATTAGATTACTTAATGAGTCAACTCCGAGTGAAATCAGAAACATTCCAAGGTTTTATCCTTATTTTAAAGATTGTATTGGAGCATTAGATGAAACTCATGTTCGTGCATCCGTTCCACTTAGCACTCAAGGAAGATTTTGTAGCCGTAAAGGAGGGACGACACAAAATGTATTGGTTGGGAAGGTAGTGCACATGATTCTCGTATTTCAAATGATGCACTTTCACACCCAAAAGGATTAAGAATTCTGAAAGGTAAGAATTAACATTAAATGCCAAATAGTTCAAGTAAGCTCATAATTTATTAATAATAATAATTATGTTTTGTAAAATTATAGGTAAATATTATCTTACTAATGCTGGATATGGCATCCGAAATGGATATATTACCCCATGTCGTGGTGTCTAATATCATTTAAAAGATTTTCGTGCTCAGGGGCCAGAAAATGCAAAGGAACTCTTTAATCTTTGTCATTCATTATTGCAAATCACTATTGAATGTGCTTTCGGGATTTTGAAGAAACGATTTTGTGTGTTAGATACTGAACCATTTTGGAATTTTCAAACTCAAGTAGATATAATTTTGGCTTGTTGTATCATTCATAATCATATAATGGAGTTGATCCTAGTGATTTACTTAATCAAGGATTATACGAGGAGCTTGAGTCTGATTTGATAATACCAACTCGTACAGATCGAGAAGAAAGAGAATGATTTGCTAAGAGAGAAGAAATTGCACAAACTATGTGGACTGATTATATGGCTAGAAATATTAAGTAGGTTTAGGGCTTAGGATTATTGCTTCTATGTTATGTATGTTTTAGTATTAAAATTGTTATTTTTTAATGTTGGTAGTGTAACAGCCCAAAATTGACCCTAGTCGGGAAGTGGTTTCGGGACCGCTAAACCGAGTCACCGAAAGGTTTGAATGTGATGTTTATTGTCTAGAATATGTAATCATGAATGTGTGAAAATTTCAAGCTTCGATTTAGTCGATTGCATGTGAATTTAGTCAATAGGACTTATATGAGAAAATTTTAAAATGTGATAGGTCAATGCATGAGGACCTATTAGTGCATGTGGAAGAAAAAGGGGACTTGCATGTCAAATTCCCCCTCCCTAATATGTAGTGGCCGGCCATGCTATGGGTGGAAACATGTTGGGAACATGTTGGCTTAGTGAGGTATGTAGGATAAAATATAATAAGAAGTATGGGGAATAAAGAAATGGAAAAAGGAAAGGATGTGTGTAATTGTTTCTTCCCCTCCCCATTGCCGTGAAAGTAAGAAAGAAAACAAAGAAAAAAAAAGTGTCCATCTTTCTTCATTTCCCCTTGGCCGAATGTTCTAAGGAAGAAAGAAAAACAAGTTGTGTTCTTTGGTTCTTCTTGGCCGAATTGAAAGGAAGAAGAAGGGAGTGAAGCAATCGGTCATCTTAGGTCACTATTAAGGTAAGGAAGTTTGTACTAGCTTTTGAAATTTTAGTTGATATTGAGTGAGTTATCAAGTGATTTTTGTAAACCATGTTGAAATTTCGATTTTGGGGGTGAGTATGGTTTTCGGCTATAAAAGATTAATAAGGGTGATGATTGTGTTTCATGCTAAACTTAGATGAATAATGGTAGTTGCTCACATCTTGATATCTATGAGTTCCTTTCTTGGTTCTACCATAGACCCCCAAAGTATATGTTTATTGGGTGTTGTTGGAGGTTTATGATAGAAGCTAATGAGTGAGAGTTTGATAGGTACCATGAGGTTAAACTTCATGAGATTGTAAGCTTGTAAGTTGGATGATGAAATTCATGCTTTGTGAAGGTAAAAGGAGTAGAAGGAGCATTCGGCCATGAAGAAAAAAAAAGAGAGCAAAGGGGGAAATTTATGATGAATTAAGTGTTAAATGGAATGAAAATGATATTATATGGGGGTATGTATATTCGGCCATATGAGTGAATATATAGATGATGTTAAATTTGATTATGTATAATGGGCATTAAGATGTGGAACATAAGAAATGTAGTATATGTGGATCTACATGATGTTATAGTTGACATTGTGCATATACACATGCATTCGGCCATCTAATTGAGTATGAAGGTGGTGTTAAATCTAATTGTGATGCCCATTCCGAAGTATATATATACATATATATATATACATAAGTATGCCATTCGTGATGTTACCTTTAATTATGTGTGTAATCGACTAAATGGGTAATTAGTGTGGATGGTTGCCGAATATACAAACATACATATGCATGTGTAATTGAATTATGAATGTTTAACAAGATGGTTAAACTAGTGAATTATTGATTAAGCTCAAGGAGCTAAAGGAGGAGAATCAAGCAAAGGCAAAGAAAAGATCACTGAGTAGCCGAGCTGGAACCGTCTTACCCAAAACAAGGTAAGTCATTAAGCATGTAGTTGGTATTATTTCAAATGGTCATAATGTTTATGTATTGATGCTGAATGGAATGAATAAATATACATATATATATATGCATGTACGTATGTGATGATGAAATTGTTGAATGAAAAGAAAAGAGGTAAAATGTACTGAGTTGTTGATCTCGGCACTAAACGTGCGGATATAACCATTTATGACCATGAGATTGGCGCTAAGTGCACAGGATTAAATTGTACAGCACTAAGTGTGCGATTTGACTATGTTGCACTAAGTGTGCGAAATGAATATGATGCACTAAGTGTGCGAATTGACCATGCGGCACTAAGTGTGCGAGTTTGACTATGTAGCACTAAGTGTGCGGACTCAATATACATTCGTGAATCATTATGGACACTACGTGTGCGACACTATTGAGTCGATCGCGGACAGCGGATCGGGTAAGTGTCTTGAGTACATGGCTAATAGGTGCTATGCTTATACTTGGTGTTGAGCTCGGTAAGTTTGAACCTATGTGACAAATATACTTGAAGTCACGTACATAAAATTTATCGTAGGATGGGTGAAAGGCCGTTTAGTCGTTTGATTGTAACGAAAATAAATTGATTTATGAAAATGCTTCAATGTCCTATTGATGAGTATATGGAATGTGAATGCATGAATTGATATGAAACTGAATCGATAGGTTGGAGGAACTATGGTATGGTTCGGTATGGATGGAGTAAATTGTCTCGTTCCATTTTGTTTCCTCTTGTGATAATGTTATTGATGGATGGTAGTGCATTGCTTATGACTTACTGAGTTATAAACTCACTCGGTGTTTCCTTGTCACCCATTATAGGTTGCTTGGACTCATCTATTTTTGCGGGGTCAGGCCGTCATCGAAGTCATCACACCGGATAGCAAGTTTTGGTACTTTCTTCTTAGTTGGCTTAGAAGAACATTTTGGCATGTATAAGCTATTACGTTGTGTTTGAACTTTGGCATGTAAACTTTAAGCCATGCGAAAATGGCACGAATGTTCGATTGAGTTGGATCAAGGGTAGGCATGAAATGGACCTAGTTACTTTCGTAACAGATGCTGGCAGCAGCAGTGTCATGAGATTGAAAAATCACTAAAAATAGTAGGAGTGGAATTAATTGATGAATAAATTATGTAATCGAAGCTCGATCAGTCTGTTTTCATGAGGAAGTAACGAAAAGATCATATAGGCAGTATATTAAGAGATAATCAGATTTTTGTGGGACAGGGCCAGAACGGTTTCTGGATTCCATGCTAAGAATTTGGAAATTCATTATAAATTAACCAGAGATAATTAGGGGTCATACCATATATGTACAGATTCCTCTCTGAGTCTAGTTTTCATAGAAACAAACGGCATCAGTATTTAAGCCCTGTGCAGGGAGATATCCAAGTCGTAATGGGCAAAGGTCAGTGTAGTCGACCCCTGCAACATGGGAGACTTTGACTAATAAACTGTTCTAATTGGCCTGACCAAAAATTCTAGAAAAAAATACATAAATGGGCACGTGAGTCTAGTTTCTGGGAAAAATTACGAAACTGATTTTTGAGTTACGAAACTCAAGATATGATTTTTAAAACGACTAGTACACAGATTGGGCAGTGTCTGGAAAATAAATTTTATAAGGGGTTAAAGTCAGTTAACACCTCGTGTTCAACTCCGGTGTCGGTTTCGGGTTCGGGGTGTTACAGGTAGGATATTGATATTACAATTAGTTTGTTGGATTTTGAAAATATTATGTTTTAAATTTGTTGGATATTGAATTTATTATGTTTTACGCTTGTTGGATATTGAAATGATTAGCAATGACAATTATTAATGTAGAATGGGTAAGGGCAACAAAGAAGGGACATCCAAGCAATTCAGGTGGACAAAATCGATGGAACATTTTTTTTCAAAATTCTAGCAGAGGAGCCTAGAAAGGAAATACGCCTTATAACACTTTCAAAGAAGTTTCTATTAATCGGGTTGTCGTAGCTATTTCTGAAAGATTTCAAGTTCAATGCAATGCGAAGCATGTGGAAAATCATTTGAGGACTATAAAAAACTAGTGGCAAATTATATGCACAATTCGGGCTAAAAGTGGTTTTGGATGGGATGATAACATGAAAATGATCACATGTGATAAAGCGACATATGATGCAGTAGTGATGGTAATATATGTATATATATGTTAAGTATATTTCAATTGTTTTTTACTTGTTATTCTAATTGTGTATAATATCTAACAGGCACACAAGAAGTATAAACCATTTTTGAATAAAAGCATTAATCATTATGATGAAATGGCTTTGGTTGTTTGCAAAGATATAGCAATGGGGAGTTTTGCCAGAACATTTGCTGACATAGACTTGGATGATGGTAACCAAGATTCAGTGCCTATAGACCGCGACAATGAGGAGATTGAGGAGGTAAGAACAAAAGTATCTTTACCTGGCACATCTAAACATAAAAGAAAAAATGCTCAATAAAGTGTCGTTGATGAATAAATTAAATTTGTGGGTAAACAACTTGGTAAAATTGCTAATGCTTTAGAACAATTTACTGCGGATAAGACACCACATCTTAACAAAGAAGTGATGTCGATGGAGGTAGAAGGATTTGATGACGACTTCCTTTGTAGTGTGTCTGATTATCTTGTGGGTCATGAATCCGAGGCCAAAGTTTTTTTAGTTAAAAGTAAGTAGCATAGAAAATTTTGGCTTCAAAAATTTTCTCGTTGAAGATATTGATACCTTAATGTGGTGCAATATTAGTTATGCACTTGGACAATATTGTTGTTATCATGTGGTGTACTACTAATTATGCACTTGGATAATATTATTAGTTTCTAGTATTAATTGTGGTTTGGAAGCTAATTTTTAATTATTCAATCTTTTTTTTATAACACAATTAAGAACAATTTATCTGCTTTGGTTGTTTTCAATTTATGACGGTTAATATTTTAGCTTAATAACTGAGTATTATTATATATTTAATTTATTTATAAATAAATCATTACAATATATGTAAAAACAATGTAAAATATAAATTTATTAATAGATATAAAATAAACTCAAATAAACAATGAAAAGATAATAAATTCTATCAAACAATAAAAAATATTTACACAAATTCATCTAAACATCAAATATACAAATTATTTTTTAAAAAATATTTTACTGACAAATAAACGGAGCGTTAATTTGTTGACAAATAGAAAACCACACATAAATAGCAAAATATCTAACTCAAATTCACAAAGTGAATTTAAAAAAATAATGTACCAAATCAGCAGCACCCAAAATAGGGAAGCACCAATTTCGGTATAAAGTGAATTTTCATAGGTTTTAAATGGTAACATATTAAATGCTATTGCCACATATAAAAATCTCTAGTCTTTACCTACTGCATGCGCTCTTCGTGTCTTCCCCAAACCCACCATCTCTTCTCTCTTTCCCTCTGTCTCTGTCTCTGTCTCAAGCCTAACAAAACCCCTCTCTTTTAAACCTTACTTTTCTTTTCTTTTTCAAAATCCCTGTATAAAAAAAATGGGGAGCAAGAGAGATTCAAATTCTGCAGTGAAAAAGGTGTTTGAACGGATAAGGAAGCAATCGAAGAAGATGAAGATCTTATTTGCAGTCATGGCGATGCTGTTTTCTTTAGTGGCATTGAAGCTTACGGCGAAATATCACAATCACTTTTTTGTTGCCTCTGAGTCCATCCATGCGGCTGGGATTCTGGTTTTGATTTACAAGCTTACTACCAAGAAGACATGTTCTGGTAATACATACATACATTCATTATATATATATATAAATGATATGATTTTCAATATATAATGACTAGATCAGTTTGTGTTTTAATTTTTAAGGGCTTTCGCTCAAGTCTCAAGAGCTCACAGCAATATATTTAGCAGTGAGAGTAGTGTGCAGCTTCAATTTGGAAGGTGACATTCATACATTGCTAGATTTCGCCACCTTCCTTTTCACTGCATGGGTTATATTTATGATTCGATTCAAGTTGAAGTCCACCTATATCAAGGAGCTTGATAACTTTCCCATCTATTATATGGTAAATGCAATAATATTACATATATATATATGTAACCCATTAATACATACACTGTGTTATACATAAGATATGTATATGTAATTTTCAGGTGGTGCCTTGTGCTATACTTGCTATGTTAATCAACCCACGTACTGCACATATATACTTCAGTCATGTTCTTTGGGCCTTTTGTGTTTATTTGGAAGCAGTTTCAGTGATGCCACAGCTTCGTATGATGCAGAATGCAAAGGTTTCAGTTTTGAGTTTTGACAGTCTGTGTATATATTTATCTGAGATAATTATTTTACTGATGTTTTATTTAATTTTTTCAGATGATTGAACCATTTACAGCCCATTATGTGTTTGCACTTGGTATGGCCAGATTCCTAGCCTGCGCTCATTGGATTATCCAGGTTCATTTTTTACTCCCTACATAATCTATGCTGGATCTGTATATATAATAGGTAAATTTAACAAGTGGATTATCCAATTTACCTAAGTGTTTTGCTTCGTCTGAATGTGTACAAATATAAAATATGGCACACTGTTTGACGTGTGTGAAAAAAATTATTTAAAAAATAAATAAGATATTAATTGAAATCATATTAGTTGGTAGGACTTGTTGGATCGAGAAACAATTAGGATACTGGTCTAGAATAAGGGGTTGGATCTCTTAACCCACGAACTAGACTAAAAAATTGTTTGAGTTAGTTTTCTCTTCTTTTTTTTAATAATATATTCGATTTAATCAGACAAATTGATTGGACTGAAAATTGGTGGCCTGACCAATTCAACCACTCGTATGAGCATGTTGAAATGGTAAAATTGAGACTTTGGAATCCATAATGTCTCATTATGTTTGGGTAAATTTTTGTATAGATTATATATATACTTCTATATAATCTATACTATTATTTAAGTGTATGATTGTGTTGGTGTCACGAGTCGACTCTAACTTAGTCAATGAAATTATTAAAATAACTTTACATAATTTAATTAAGTTATATTATTATGATGGTATTTTTATCTTTTCTTTATTAAAAAAAACAAAAAATAATGTTGCAAATGTTACGATTCAAAGGTTAGGAGTGAGCATTTAATCGAATCGAGTCAAAAAAATTTCAAGTTAATTAAGTTGACGAGTCTCATTCTATCATCCTAGTCTCATTCTATCATCTTAACTCGATTTGATTTTTTTTCGAATTGGGTTGAGTGAAATGAAATTCGAGTTAAATTGTTTGAGTTAAATTAAAAAAATAAACTTGTCAAATTAAAATCTGGTTACCATATAACTAATTCTATTTTAGAGCATATAAATTTGAAACCATATATATTTGAAAACTTTCTCAAAGCAAAATAAGAGAAAAAATAAGATATTTTAGTATAATAAACTTGAATAATTAATTTACTCTTTGAAATTATTATTTTATATTTTTTAAACTTTTTTATATATTCTAAAGAATTTCTTTTAGAATTTTTATTTTTTTATTTTTATGTATTTTTTAAGAATTATAAATTTTGGAATTTTTATAAATATTTGGATTTGTAAAAATTATTTTGATTTTTTAAATTTTTAAATTTTGGTTGAGAGAGACCAATTTTCTCATTTTTCAAAATTGAGTAGGTATTTACACCAATTTGTTATTTGAGTTTCTCAAATTATTCGAGTTATTTGAATTATAAAGTTCAACTTGACTCGAATTACTTATTCAAGTTGACTCGAAAAAACTGAATAACTCGATTCGGTTAACTCGAAATTCAATTTTTTTTTTTAATTTTTACAAGTCGAATGAAGTTTTGCTCACCCGTAATTCAAACCCATGCTTCCAAAATCCATAAAATCATTTCTTTACCTTTTTAACCAAAACTTTATTTTGATATTTTTATACGTTTCAAATTTATTACACAAATTGTTTCACCACATTGTTTGTATATATTGATCATGTCATTGATTGAATTGGTATTACTTCCTTTTGCTCGCAATTTAAATTAATTTTTTTATTTTAATTTTGTACATGTTGCATATATGTTATTATTATTATCAAACCTTAAGTTTCATTATTTATTATATATTTATTATGATTTCATTATATGTTATTTTTAAACATACACCTCTGATCTAAATACCTAGTTTTCGCATGCATACGCATATGATAAAATTTATAGTATTATATTTAAGTCCCTAATTGAGTTTGTGTCACGAGTCAAATTAAGCACCGCAATTTAATTGAAAAATAATTAAAAATCCAAAATTTTTAAAAAATAAGGAATTTTATTTTTATATAAATTAAAAGAATTAAATTGTTAATAATGATTAAAAATTATTGTTAACTGTTGCTATATTATATTGAATGAAAGGTGTATGAGACAGGAGGGAGGTATCTGTTCTTGGTGGGATATGGTTACCTTTGGTTTCCCATGGCTATACTTGCAGAAATTGTTCAAACATTCATCTTGGTTGACTTCTGTTACTATTATATTAAGAGGTAATATCCCATTTTTCTCCCTCTCCCTCTCCCTCTCCCTCTTACTCAAACTTATGATTTTAGATCTTCATTCTCTCTCTCTCTGTATGTATGTATGTATGTATGTATGTATTGATTTTTTTTTTTAATTTCTTTTGCAGTTTCATGCAGGGCCAACTGATAATTAGAATGCCAGTTTAGATGTATTGAAATTATGTTAGACAAAGACAATCTGATTAGATACATAGTTTCAGTCCATCTGTTTTAAAGTTTACAGCCATAACGTACTTCTGTAGTTCAAATTTTCTGGTATTCTATGGAAGTGATTTTGATGATAGTTTACATATATATTGAGACACAGTATTGTTGGTTGCTGAAATGAAATAAATCAATATAAAAAAAACTTAACATCATTTAGCTACATAATCATATCTATTTTCTTATTTTTATCCTTAATTATTTTTATCTCATGAATTATCATTTTCATTCTAGATTATCCTAAAATAAAAAAAAAATTACCAATAAAATTATTAGGGGTTAATAATTTTTGAGTAAATGGGACAGAATCGACAATTTAGGTATCAAAATAATTTATTTGCAACATAAGAATCATCAATCCTCGTCACTGCTAATTCCTTGCTCCCGTTTTCTATCGCTGTTTACTCCACCGCCACCTGTGCTTGTTCTCAGATTCCTTCTCGAAAAAAAGTGGACTCACTGATTTACTATCTCCAAGTTCACTGAGACTCAATTTTAAAATTTCAAATTTTAGAAACTGGGTTATTTCTGAAAAGCTTCAGCTAGGCAGACAATGTTATTGTAAACTTGTTTGTTAATTAAAGCTTTGGGGGTGAGTTTGTGGGAATTTGAAAGCGTGATGCTGTATGGTGCGGTGGTATGGGACCCTTTGCTTATTTTAGCCAAAATTGTTTACCTCAAGTGTTTATTCGACCTTACACTTCTATGGTGTGAGGGTGGCAGAGTGAGGAGTGATAAAGATGGAAGTAGGGATGGACAGTGATGAGGATTAGTGGCTTTTATGGTAGGTGTTGGATCGGCCAGACAAGTAGTTTTTGCTATTAGGAAAAGAAAGCTTGCAAAAGAAAACACGAACTCCACTTATACCTCTTGGAAATTTTAGTGCCCTGATTCCTATGTTGCGGGGTAAGGCACCACCTGTCCTGATCTAGAATTGCCGCCATAGACGACTGAGCTTCCTCAACCCAAAAGCTACTGCCTCATTGTCCAAAACTTTCTTTAGCTAGAGTGTGCGCAACTCTATTCCCCAGTCTCGGAATGAATTCAAATCGACTACTTTCAAAATGCTTTATATCCTATATGTAGGCACTAACCTTCGATTCATCCAACTTCGTCTTCCCAAGCTTTGAAATGATGGATTGGGAATCACCTTCAACAACCACATGTTGAAAAACCATATCATTGGGGAAAAGTACAGCTTCAAGGCAGGCAAGTCCTTCTGTAGCAAAAGGGGCTGGAATGTTCCTACTCACATGAGACCAGGCCCTAAGTACATATTTGTCATTGTTCCGCACTAGAATGCTAGAACCCGACATTCTATTGCCCAAATCAAATCCACCAACAACGTTCACCTTAACATAGGGACATAATCGAGCTGCTCCCATATCGCCTTTGCCACACTACAATCCCTGAAAACATGTTTCGAGTCCTCCACTTCTAAATTGCATTGCGGGCACATAAGATTGGATCGAATACTTTGGATACATAAATTATGTTTTAGTAGGCAAAGTTGTGATGAATTTCCATAGATGTATCTTGATCTTTGCTGGAACTGTAATCTGCAATATAATTTGTATAATGACCAAAAACAAGAAGTGGTAGTAGCCTATAGAGCCCCATTAAGTAATTGTTTGTGTCTGCTTCGTACCAAATAAAGTCCAGTATGCTCGCCCCCCCCCCCCAAATTAACTTATCCTCTTGAGGATGCATCACCACATGAATGCAAAGGATTCGATCAGCCTCAAAATATTGAGAAAAAGAGGTACAAATTAAAGCCTCATTCCATTGCTTGGTTTCCTCACAAATTAGATCGCTGACCCAATGCAAATTACTAATCCGAGGTCACTGGATTGTATAGGGACCATCATCTAGAAGCCATTTATTAAAAAAATAATGCTCTAAAAATTACATTTATATAAATGAAAGATGAATATTTATATATGGAATTGAAAGTTTTTTTCGTATTAATATAAAATTAAATTAGGAAAGTTATTAAAAAAAGTTGAAAACAATTAATCCCAAAATTACGTTTATTTACTTATATATGTGTGTGTGAAAAAAGAAAAAAAATATCATACTTATTTAATCTTTTCCTTATTATTATGAAATTAATAATTATTTAATATATATTTTAATTATTAAATATAATAAATTCGTGCATGGGAATGAAATCAGTTGTAATATATAATATAGATGATACTAGTTTCTATTATCGTGCAATGCACTACTTATGCCAATCAACAAGCTGTTATGAACTAAATTCAAACTACAATGTTCATTCAGGATTCAAGTTGACCGTTTCGATACAAAACCGACTCCAAACTTTAGATACATGTCATATATCAAAATAAAAAGGGGCTATACAAGCATTGTTGAGTCAAGACCTACAAATTGGATGCCGAGTCACTTCTTGGGATTTCGAGATCCACCTATACCTGCACACGAAATAAACAAATTGTATACTGAGTGATAAAACTTAGTGATATTTTCATGATTCAAGTCAACAATATAATTTAAATAGCTTGACATAAGTTTCATTCAACATACTAATAACTAATGACATCATCAATTCATAAATCATGATTCATATACTATGATCCATGCCAAAACATCTATTACATGCCACTTAAGCATAAACATTCAAAGTATAATCCGTATATCAACTTATGCATTGATTCACTTGACAATTTCATATATCATACCATACTATCTAATATCAAAGCACATTTAATTTCATTTATCAAGTTTGTGTTTATAATCTCTTTAATTTAATCCGACTCGGACTCAGGATGGATACATAGATCATCCGACCAACACACTAATCTAGCACTCAATGTCTTATCGGAATGTCTGAAGTGTATAAATTGCGCCAAGCGCTTATCGGTATAACCAAAGTAAAATATGTCCCAGCACTCATTGGAATGTCAAAAATAATATGCGCCCAACGTTTGTCAATGTAAAACTGGAATATAATTTGTACTCAATTAAATCCTATAGCATGCCAACTATATCCAACTTTACCCAAACAGTTAATAGGGTACCAATGATCCAATTTCATTTTATAGCCAATTCACATACTAATTCACACTCAATATCATAATCTCATTTCAATTCATCATCAATTCATATATATCACATATCATATAACATGTTTCATTCCATGTTTATATTGGGAAATGTGCCCATATTATAGTAAACATGTAATTATTTTCTATGTATTTGAACGATGAATAAATAAATTTCACATTTCACTAGTATGTCTTTTGTATTTCTGTCTTTCATATTTTGCATGCATAACGAAATTGTGACAAACAAATATTAACTCATTGATTGTCTAAGTAAAAATTGATGATAAGTGGCATTGTAAGAACATTTACATTTCGAGAAAGACAACTTACTTCAGTAGATAATCTAAACGAGTTCATAATTCCGTAAAAGAATCAAAGTGAGAATTTGATTCAAATACTAATAAGCATTATTATGTCGTCTACAATTCTAATTGAGGAGATGACTAGTCTTGGCTATCGGAGCAGTTGACTCCACGGGTAGAGATAGATGTATTCATTGGTAGAATGATACATTGGATTGGACCTAAGATGAATTAATTTTGAATCCATTTAAGAATTAATTCACTTGTGACATTCATGGTTTGATTTACCTAAATCCTGTGTTAGTCATTGACCATGCGTATGTAACTCATGTGTTTTGATATAAGTGGAGGCCTATGCTCTAAAGATGATCGAGTTGATAGCCAATATGTTGGGTACATGACTTGTGTATGGCATGACTTTACTAGCAACAGTGGAATTTATAGATCAATTAAAGAGTTAATGATATCCTTTCATTGACATTGTGTGGATTGATAAATATGGAACGTAGCCACGAGTTGCTTATCCTCGAACAAGCAATTTATCACAATCATTTATTGACAGTGGTCATATTAATCATTAAAAAGACATAATGACGACAATGAGATAAAATAGGATTGCATTGAGTGAATGGATTTAACTCAAAAGAATCAAGGATATCATATGAAGGTAACATACATATGACGAGGTCATTAGATAAAGCAGTTGGATGAATTGCTTTCTTAAAGAGTATACAATAAGAAGTTTTCAATCATGGTACTTCTTGTGGACTAGCTCCATAATTAAGTAATTGTGAATTATCGGAATGATACTTCTGGACATAATTGCAGTTACTAGTACCTAATTGTATATATCTGATTGATCCCTCCGCTAGCTCAAAAAAAGCTCGATCGGATTGCATTTAAATTAAAAGTAAATTCTACGATTTTGGAAATAATTTAATTGAATCCATTTATTCGATGTGAAATTAAATTAGGCAGACGTAAGAATTATTCAACTAGAGAATTTGATTAAAGAATTTTCTTGAAAAATTAATTTGGAAAATCTAAGTGATTTTTGAGAAAATAAATTTCGATAAAGTAAAATCAAATTAATTAAAATTAATATGATATTTTTAAAAATTAATTTTTAAGTCAGACAATTAGCCCAATGGGTAATTGAACTTGAAAATTTGACATGAGATTGTAAATTTAGCTCAGGAGCCCAAAACCAAGACTAAGACCCAAAAACTGATCAAATCAAGCTTGGTATATGAAACCGGGCCACTAGTCCAACTAGTGATTGGATCGGACCGGTTGTGCCATCATTGGCCTGGACCGAATCGACAGAAACCAAACCAGCTCAGGGTGTCGGCGGTTGCAACGACGACATTTCGGTGGCCGACAAATGGTCAGTAGCTATGGCTCTTCGGTGGTTGAGCAGTGGAAAAATTACACTTTTACTGAGACTCTACCAGAGAATTTGATTTCAGATTAACTATTCCAAAAATAATATAATTTTAATAAATTTAATATTAAATTTAATTTAATATTTATCTTGTAGATAAATATTCCATTAATTTAATAAAATTTAATACTAAATTTAATCTCAATAAATAAATTTTGTATGAATGATAAAATAAATAAAACATGAACATACATTGTAAATGATAATAGAAAACTCAAGTAACTAATTCTTGAAGTCATACACAAAACTCATACAACTAATTTATGGTTACATTTAATAGTATAAAATATTGTTTCAAGATTCTCTACCATTCTTTGTAATTTTTGCAAACTACAAGGTTTTACACTAAGCTAGTACCAATAGATTATTTTAATGAACTTAAACACATCCATACAAATAAGCAAAATATACCAACTAATTAAAAATAATTAAATTATTAATAAATAAAATTATGTGAATTATAAAATGAATAAAGCATTAATATAAATGACAAAACATAATAAATATATGAAACATTAACACACTAAAAAAATAAATTAAGTATTTACAATCGAGTAAGTTAAAAGAACATAAAATAAAAATTAAATTAAATTACTCAAAATGAAAAAAATGTGGGGACCAATTGTATAAATAAACCTAAAATTTTTGTTTGAAATGATGATTTAACGTGCCACGTCAGCTTACTGTTACACCGTTAACAATAATTAACGACTCAATGACTAAAATGTTACAACGCGATAATATAAGTGGCTAAAATGTAACATTTCAAACATAAGTGATTAAAATGTAATCCGAGATAAACAAAAGTGATTATTTTAACCATTTACCCAAATTAAAAAAATTAAAAAATATATATTATTACATTTATCCCATTTCCATATTTATTTAATTATTTTATATTATTTAGATAAAAACCCATATTTCTGTGTTTGGATTGTTTTTCCATTTTTATTTCATATTATTCTAATTAGTGATTAATTATTTCGAACGTATTAATAAATTTATATACGGGAAAGAAAACTAGTGTATATATATATGATTGCTTTAATTATGCTTTGATTGAAATGACAGGCTAATTTATCAAAAAAAGCTCATTTTTTTAGAAAATTATCGAAATGGGCCGGTTTTTTAATTATTTACCGGAATGGGCCATTTTTCGCAAAATCGCGTCCATTTCAGCGCGATGTCAGGGTACGTGACAGGACATCGCATCCACGTCAGCGCGACTTGCTGACGTGGAAGGAAATCGCGTCCTTGAGGAAGCGATTTCCTTCCACGTCAGCAGGTCGCGCTGACGTGGACGCGATGTGCCCGCACGCGTGAACAGTGCCCAACGGTCAAAAAATTCACCGTTGCCCCCCCAACGGTAAAATTTTTTTTTACTATATAAACCCCCACCCCTTTTATTTTCACAAACAAATTCAATATCAATTTCCTTCAAAAATTCTCTCAATTCCGTTCAAAATTCTCTCAAATTCCTTTCAAAATTCTCTCAAACTCTCAAATTCCTTCCAAAATCCTCTCAATTTCCTTCAAAAATCTCCAAATCCATATTAAATTTCTTTTTCCATTAAATTTCATTATTTTAAGAAAATTTTAAATTTTTTTATTTTTTTAAAATAATTTTAAAATTTTTAATATTTTCAACAATGGCCGGATTATTGATTCGTCTTGATAGGAATCACATATCGGTGGAGCAAATGAAAATGGTAAGTATTAAATTTAAATTTTAAATTTTATTTAAGATATTTTTATTTATGTATTATTAGATATTTATTAATTTATTTTTTCTTATAAAAGGCTGAAGATCGGGTATTGGAATGCAATATTCGGAATATACATGCTCCTCCATCACCGTTAGTAGAGAACTACCTGCGGGAAGCGAGATTTTGGCATGTGGCGATGGTAGGCCGGGGATGCAAGTTGGAGGCGAAACTGATCAGTGCGTTGATCGAGAGGTGGAGACCTGAGACGCACACATTTCATCTTCCATGTGGAGAGTGCACTATCACTCTAGAAGATGTCCATCTGCATTTGGGATTGCCGGTGGACGGGCACCCAGTCACTAGGTCTGCCCAATCTAGCAATTGGGAGGCGGTGTGTTACGAGCTTTTGGGCGTCGTTCCGGATAAAATGGATGGAGGTAAGGTGGAGATGGGCTGGTTCCGTGCCACCTTCCCCGGTCTGAATGAAAATTCAACCGAAATTGAACGAATCCGATATGCTCGATCATACATTCTTCAAATAATTGGAGGCTATCTCATGGCCGACACGTCACGGAGCCGTGTACATCTAAGGTGGCTGCTAAAACTCGTTGATTTTAGAGCAGCCGGTGAATTTAGTTGGGGGTCTGCCGTATTGGCAACATTATATCGGGAGATGTGCGGGGCGACCAAATCGAGGAAAGCAAAAATCAGAGGATGCCTGTCACTACTGCAATCATGGGCACGGTTTCGCTTTCCATTTCTACGTCCTCGAGTGAACCACCCATATACATTTCCACTCGTAACGAGGTAAATTTTATATTACATTTTGAAATTGTTATGTAGATTTTGTAAGAATAAAAGTATGCTAAAAATTTATTTAATTAGGTGGAACCATCCGGCGAGTTATCGTGGATTACCGTCTGAACTTGAAGATATACGGCTTCTATTGGACCAACGGTCGGAAGCAGAAGTAAGTATTATTGCAAATAGATATTTCCATACATTCGCTAGTGGATTGATATTTAGTATTTACTATTTAGTATTATGTATATAAGTAATATTTCTATCATGTTCATGTAGTTTCAATGGACACCATACGAGGATCCGACAATCCGAGCAGTAATCCCGGAAGAGTTTTTACAAAATCCCAACGCTTGGCACGTGAAACTGGTGTTGATCAACTATGCAACTGTGGAGCCCCACCAGACAGACAGAGTCCTACGACAGTTTGGATGTAGACAACCGATCCCTGCGGACCCTGAGGTGTTTGACGAGCACCACAAAATCGACCTTCGGCTATTAGGTACAGATTGGCCTAGATACTGGTCAGAGTACACGGAAATGTGGGAAAATCGGCATGAATATCTACCTACTCGGGAACAAATCATTGTTCCCGAGTTAGCATGCGTTCCAGAATACATGCCATGGTTTAGGATCCATGGGAAGCCGTATTTACTTACGCCAGAGAAGAGGCAGCGGAAAATACGTGTCGGAAGGGAAAGGAACGGGCCTTTAAATCCAAGGGGACAAGACTACGAGGGCAGCCCATCAACGAGGCTTAGACATTCACCCGGCCCATCATCAGCGGCAATGCAATCACCGTCCCCAACGAGAGCACCGGCGCAGTCACCTGACGCAGCAATTCAACAGATGATACCCACGCAATCGCCTTTCCCTATGATGCCAGGTATGTTTCCTAGCCCTTATATGTACCCTAACCCGTACATGTATCCTTTTCAACAACCTATGGCAGCTTGGAGCCAAATGCCCGGATCAGCTCCATTTCCTGTAATGCCGAGCGGACCACCGATAACTAGGCCATCGGCGCAGGAAGGGTCGCAAGGGGGGCCGTCGGGGAGCTCTCATTTTTACCAATCGCCAGCAACGCATGGATTTCAAACTTCGTTGCCGTTCATGATGCAAACACCTTCACATACAGTATTCTTTGAAGGTGGATCATCGTCCTAAGTCCGACAAACAGATGCCGAACCGGAAGAACAACAATCACCACCCGAGGAAGAACAACCGCCGCCGAAAGCTAGAGGAAGGAGGAATCCAGCGCGTAACCGTCGACGGCCGCCATGTGGAACCGAATCCCCCGGTTATAGACATTGATTACCGTATTAAAATTTATCATTTGATGTAATGAAATAGAAGTTTATGACGATGTAATACACATATAAATTTTTCCGAGTTATTTTGACATTATTTGATTAAAAACCCTAACCTAACTTAATATAATTAAAAACCCTTACCCTAACCTAATTTAATTAAAAACCCTAACCTAATTTAATTTAATTAAAAACCCTAACCTAATTTAATTTAATTAAAAACCCTAACCTAATTTAATTAAAAACCCTAACCTAATTTAATTTAATTAAAAACCCTAACCTAATTTAGTTAAAATCCCTAACCCTAACCTAATTTAATTAAAAACCCTAACCTAATTTAATTAAAAACCCTAACCTAATTTAATTAAAAACCCTAATTTAATTTAATTAAAAACCCTAACATAATTTAGTTAAAATCCCTAACCCTAACCTAATTTAATTAAAAACCCTAACCCTAACCTAATTTAATTAAAAACCCTAACCTAATTTAATTTAATTAAAAACCCTAACATAATTTAATTAAAAACCCTAACTTAACTTAATTAAAAACCCTAACCTAATTTAATTTAATTAAAAACCCTAACCTAACCTAATTTAATTAAAAACCCTAACCTAATTTAATTTAATTAAAAACCCTAACCTAATTTAATTTAATTAAAAACCATAACATAATTTAGTTAAAATCTCTAACCCTAACCTAATTTAATTAAAAACCCTAACCTTAGCCTAATTTAATTAAAAACCCTAACCTAATTTAATTTAATTAAAAACCCTAACATAATTTAATTAAAAACCCTAACCTAATTTAATTAAAAACCATAACCTAATTTAATTAAAAACCCTAACCCTAAAATAATTTAATTAATGTAAAAACCCTAACATAACTCAACGGATTTGATAATCTTAGTAACCATTTAAGAAATTGTAGTTTTACATAATGTTGGATTTCGTAAAATGTTTTGACTGGTACTAACATTTAAGAAATTGTAGTAATTTGATAATTTTACTAACAATTAATACAATTATCAATTAATAATTGAATAAAAGGTAATTTTTTCTATAATTATATTCAACTATTGCGATTAGGGCACGATCGACTTGTATGGCCTGAGTTCCTACACCATCCGCACAACTTCTGTTGACTGGCTGTTTCTCGAATATCCATATTGTTCCGTATTCTAGTGGAGAAAGGTCGACCCTTCGGCTTGCGACGCAATTCTCTATCCGGTAACAGTTTAAAAGGAGCAAGAGATACGGGCGGCCACTTACGTTCATCTGGGACCGGTGGGAAAACGTGTCTCCATACGTTGTACATGTTTTCTAATTTGTACACTTCGTCCACATAACTCAACGGATCCAGACGGAGTTTCTGACAGGCTGCAATAACATGAGCGCATGGATAACGAAGTGCATCGAACTTCCCACAGTCACAAGTCCAGTTTCGCAAGTGTACACGATATTGCCCGCCAACAACACCTTGGTGCGGTATGTCAAACTCCGTCACGCGAAACCATAAATTGTCTCGATCGTGACACACAGTGTGCATGATGTTTGCCCTCGCCTTCGCCTTGTTAATTTCTTGAACCACCTTACTGCACCATACATGCCCACCCTGCATCTAGCATGCATAACCTGCTGCTCGCTTTGGAAATAGCGCCGCCAAACGGAAATATGTCTTTCGCACAACTGCTGCTATCGGTAGATGGAACGTTCCTTTAAGAATAGAATTTATGCATTCTGCCAGGTTCGACGTCATATGGCCATATCGTAGGCCTCCGTCGTATGCTTGTGCCCACTGTTCAAAACGTATGTTGCAAAGGTAGTCCGCCCCTTCTTCGTTTTTGGATCGCAAGATTGCCAACATCTCGTGAAAACGATCTTTATTCATTTCATACACTACCAATATAAGAACATAGTGAATATTTTATACCGCTTCTACCAATAAAACTAATTCAATTTGACAAACGAAATAATACAGTTATACAGTAAATACCCATGTTGGTCACTTGTCGTCGTTCCGTCTTAGATGGATATTGCCTATAGTAGTTCGAAGCAACATGTCTCAGGCAATACCTATGGTGTGTACGCTGCCACAAGCTTCCCTCTCGATCAAATGCAGCTAGTATACCGGCGCCCCGATCTGAAATAACACAGATGTCAGGTTGGGGGCACACATGCCTCCTTCACCTAGAGAGAAAGAAATCCCAATCATCAGACGAATCCCCCGGTATTATTGCATATGCAATTGGAAGAATTCTCCCACCGCCGTCCTGTGCCACTGCAACCAATAGCCGATGAGTGTACCTACCAAACATGAAGGTACCATCAATTTGTACCAACGGCTTGCAGTAGGGAAATGCGTCTCGGCATTACTTAAAGGTCCAAAATAGGTGTTTGAACACTTGGCATCCACGTAGCAATCGGTCGTTGTAGTACGCATATTCCGTTTCAAGGTCTGTGATGGCACCTGAGATGTATCTTTGTACCACCTGACACCATTGCCATATTTCATTATATGAGGTGTCCCACCCACTATGCATCTTCTCCAATGGCTTTTGCTTAGCTATCCAAACCTAGCGGTAAGAGGGCGTGTACCCCATTTGGCTACGGATATTGGCAATTATCACCAGCACTGAAGTCCGAGGATCTACTTTTATCGTGGGCAGTATCAAGCTAGCCAACATAGCTGAATCCATTTTCGGATGATCTTCTGAAACACCTACAGAGGGAGGGAGTACATTAAATAATGCAACATTAGAAAATAAAAATAGTATTCAGACACATTCAATATTGTACCTGCAGCACATGTATGTGGACCTTTGTACTTTTTGATCTCCCATAACACTGTCCTCTTCCTTAACGAGGCGACGATTTTCCATGAACATGTGTTGTCTTGCACCGCACACTTCGCCTCAAACTTATTAGATTTTGATTTAACGACGTGGTAATTAACGCCGTTTTTGATGCTATGCTGTTTCAAAGCACCAATAAAACTATCCTTATTGGTAAACTGATTACCAACTTCAAGTTCACTGAGATCTACCCCCGAACTTGTACGATCGCACACCCGGTGTGGTAGATCTGGAAACTCTAACGCATCATCATTTAACAGATCCACATTATGCATGTGGGCTGGAGGTGAGTATGCTCTGAATCGTGGATTTTCTTCATCATCTGCACTCCTATCACCATCTTCACCTTCTGTTGGAATAGGCTTCGATTCAGAAAATAATCCCACCTCTGCACCATCCGGCCCGGGCTCTCGAGGTGGATCCACATCGGAGTCACCTTCTAACCCACAATCATCTGCAGCGTACGACGTCCCCTCACCGGTTGATGTCGTAGGTAGTACGTCATCCCTTCTTCTGGGCATTTGATAACGTCCCTAATTGGATGTAGATTGCCATCCAGTAGAACTTGATGCAGTTCCCCAGCTCGTATTTCCAGCGTCAAATATCGAGCCACCGACGTACATATCCCATCCACCGATAGAGTGTCTAGGGGGATGTGCATTCGACACCGCTACCGAACATGGGTTGTTCCGTATTTTGTAACATGCTAACCGAGTGTCGGCCAGGGGTCGTGTATACATCTCGAACACCGGACGGAAGTACATCGGTTGGCGACGTAAATTGTACATATAACTCAATATAAGTTGCTCCTCTAGCAAGATGAGTCTGCACCATTGCCTCCAAGCTACGAGCACCTTTTATGTCGAACGAGTCATATGTCACCGGATCAAAAGAAGAACAAAATCGATACGTCATTGACAGAACTTTCATTGGCGTCGTTCCGAAGATTTTACGCCTAATTCTTTTACGGAGTTCTGTCAAATCTATGTTTTGGCTAAATGACAGTCGCACCGTATTCTCCGACAAAAAAACAACATCATTCTCGGTGTAGCAAACCTCACCATCGTAGTAAATAACAACACTAATACGTTCACTCATTTTGAAACTCTAAGTTTCTTAGCCTCTCTAAAATGTTTCTGCTGTGAGTTATGCATTCTAAGAACATTTTCTGCCTAATTTATAGTCTCAGCCCAAACTTGCTACTGTAGCAAAATCGCGTCCACAAGGACGCGATTTGACACTATTTACTCATAAACGTCAAAAAAATTTATTTTCTACATGACCAACTGTAGCGAAATCGCGTCCACGAAGGCGCGATTTCACAATTTTCTTCTCATATAGCATCCTGGTATCAGCAAGTTTATACTATTTGCTCAGAAAACGTCAAAAAAAATTATTTCTTACATGACCACTGTAGCGAAATTGCGTCCACGAGGCCACAATTTCACAATTTCTTCTCAAATAGCATCCTGGTAGAAGCGATTTCCCACTATTTGACCAGATACATCAACTCGAAAAAAAAATTTCTGGGACCCCTAACCCCTAAAAAGCCTGCACCCTAAACCCTAAAAGCCAAAAAACCCAAACGTAAAATCAGCGTCAAAATCGCGTCCCCGGTACCGCGCTACGTGGCATGACATCGCGTCCACGTCAGCAGTTCGCGCTGACGTGGACGCGATGTCCTGTCACGTACCCTGACATCGCGTTGACGTGGACACGATTTCGCGGAAAATGGCCCATTCCGGTAAATAATTAAAAAAACCGGCCCATTTCGTTAATTTTTTTAAAAAATGGACTTTTTTGGTAAATTAGCCGAAATGACAAACTTAAAAATATAAATAAGTGAAAAATACTCTCATACTAATATTTGCTAATTTGTATATAAGAAAATATTTTGATAAATTTTTTAAATGAGGTGAAACTCTATTAATGGATGACATCAATTTAATTAATATTTTAATATTTATACTATTATTTAAACTCTTGATTCAATCGAATACCAACTCGATTAAAGAAATTATTAAGCTACCCTTACTTTAAAAAATAATTAAATTATTATAAGGTTTAATGGTGTAAAAAGACCCTCAAAATTTTTCAAAAAAGCAATTAATCCCCTGCTCTTATTAAAAATTAGAAAAAAATTATAAAAATAAATAAATTTTAGAAAATTTATTAAATTTTAATTAAAAATATAAAAATTATTAAAATTTAGAATTTTTTTATAAAAATCGTAAAAAAATAAAAATTGTAAAATTTTATAAAAATCATAAAAAATTTAACGAACCCTAACTTTTTTCAATTAAAGTCATCATATGTCGCAACACAGCGTGATATGTGCCGAAAAATGATAAAAATAAAAATCAATAAAAGTTATAGAAAAATTATAAAATGCTTCTTTTGGTACGATAATTTTTATAAATTTTTTTATGAAAATTATATTTCTTTACATTTTGTATAATTTTCTTACAATTTTTATATTTTCTTACTATTTTTCTATTTTTTTCTAATTTTTAATATTTGAATTTTTTTATTAAAATTTAATAATATTTATAGCTTTTATTGATTTTAATTTTTTTATTTTTAATAAAAGTAGGGGCTTAATTATTATTATTTTAAGTTTTAGGTTTATTTTATGCATTTTAAAAGTTTAAATACCCAATTGAGTAAAAAAAGATAAGGCTTAATTGCTTTTTTTAAAAGGTTTGAGGACCTTTTTTTTATGCAATTTGAAAGTTTAAATACTCAAATGAATACAAAAAAAAACAAGTCCTTAAATGTTTTTTTTTTTAATTTAAAGACTCTTTGCACCTTTGAACCTTATTATAAATATATTTTAATATTTTTAATATTTTATAAAATCTTCAAATAAAATAATAAAAAAATACCAATAAATTTATATATTAATAATTTGTGGAAATAGTCTTGTAAATTTATTTTTAATATAAAAAATATTCGTGTAACAAAATCTAATATAATATCAAATTGATTGATTATATTTGAAAAATAAATTGCAGTCGAAATGTCCTATCAATCACCAGTAAAGAAAACGCTTTATCCCGGTAATCATCATCACCCATTGTTTCAGTAATTCCCGGTCTCACGAATCTCGTGATGGTCTCGGCTTCCGCAACGTGGCTTCCATGCGTGTCTTCTTTAAAATTCAAACTTCGGTCTACTCCCGGTCCAAAACAGCCCCACGTTTCGCCGCATACCTCATCCTCCGCCCCTTTTCCCCTTTGTTGCCCGCCACATGTCCCACTCTACCCATACGTCGCGCTCCACGTGTCCGCTACTCTCGCCATACGGACCACGTCGATACCACCCTCAAAAAAGCTGCGACGCAACTTGGCCCTGAATACATATTCCAGCTGTGCACACCACGAGATCCATACACGTGTCAGGACGACCTTAACCAACACGGGCCTAGTTCACCATATTATACACGTTTCGCATCCCAGAAGACGCCACGTTTCTTTCCGTTTCTTGAGGTTCTCTGAATAATTGAGATTTGAATAGGACGGTCGAGATCCATGGGACAGAGAGATCTCCCACACGTGTCCGTATACTGGCAGAGTGTTCAGAAAGTAACGACCACCATAGCTGTTCCTAACTCATCACCAGCTCTTCATGCAGCTATGCCACCTGTCCTTTATTTTCTTTTTCTAGATAATTAACCTTATTAAATAAAGAAATATTAAAAAATTCGTTGAAAACGTGGCATAATGTGGTGGAGGGACAGCAAGCGGGCAGATATTCGAGGGGAAGAGGATTTCCATTCCCGCCACATATGTCCAAAAACACTCTTACGTGTCAACACCAGTCCTTCATTTCTCCTTCTCCCAGCACGCCACGTGGCTTTCCAAGCCTTCCCTCTTCCTTAACTTTCTTTTTCCCTTCCTTTTTATCTACCCAGAAAATCTGAATCCAAACCAAAGCGGCATATAAAAGCACGGACCCGTACAAAGAGAGTCCATTTTCCTTGTTTTTCTTTTTTAAATATAATTTTCCAATCCTTCATTTGTGGCATGAGGTTTTAGCAGGAAACGGCGTTTTTAAAGTTTTATTCGTTGAACCTTTTGGAAATGGAAAATAACTGGGGGATTATGGGGTTAAGAGAGGACGAGATTGAGCTAGACCTGGGATTATCAATAGGAGGAAGCTTTGGAAAAGCCCAGAAACTAAAGCCAATCAAGAACGAATCAAAACCCAACAACAACACGGTTGCAGATCTCGGAGAAAGCGTGGCCTTTGATCCCCAAACGAAACGTGAGCTTCAAGCTTTAAGGCGACAAGAAGCGAGGAAGAAGAGAGAACACAAGCAGCAAAAGAGAGGAACGTGTCACCGAAACGGCGAGTTCCATATTAAAGACGACGGCGCCAATGCGACGGAAGAAAGGGAATGCAAGAAAACCAAAGTTCAAGAATTCCCTGTTAATGGAAATCCTAATTTCAGCGCCGAACTGAATAGCCCTTTGGTGTGCCCAGTTATTCCGGTGAGGGTCCCATGCCCGTACCCGCCGCTCCAGTTTGTGCCGCTCGGTAATGGGTTTGCCTATTCTTGCGTAAATGCGGTGCCTTGTTGGGGTGGTGTTGCTGGGAATGAGAAGGGTGCTGTGCAGCCGGTGGCAGTGGCGGTGAATGGCGGGTTTCCGTCGTTTCAGACGGCTCAGGATTTGAGGGTGAATGGTGGAAATGGGTATTTTTCGGAACAGAACAGTAGCAGGGATGAAAGGAAGAGGAAAACTGGGTCAAACGGGTCTCCCATGTATAGTTCCTCTACGGCTTCGGATCTTCATAGCTCTTCTTATCAAGGTATGTCCTTTGCCGTTTTTTACCAGGTGGTTAAAGGTTTTCATCTTTCATGTAATAATCGTGCAAATAACCATTCAAAATATAGGTTTAGTTCTATGAGATATAGATAGCTCCTTAAAATGGATGCATTACCCTTTTTTTGTACGATTCTGGGTTTTCTTTTTCTTTTTTTGAATTGACAACCATGATTGAACAATTGGGGTTCTTGTACCAAAAGTGAAGATTTTGTTTTCTGAGGTTTCTAAACATCTTGTTGTTTCACAAAATGTGCAAGGAACTGGGAAGGAGAGGGATTGTTGGGTGGGTTTTTTAAAACCAAAAAAGGGTTTCTGAAAAATGTAAGATGTTCATCGCCATGGATGAACTTAATTTGATTTGCTGCTGTGCCTACCAGTTATCTAGATGAACACATAGAATACCGGTTGTGTTAATCCCCTAAGTAATCATTATTTGTGATGTTTTGGTGTTAAATGATAATTACATTGATATCAAATGCTTCTTTCCACCATGAACACTGTTTTTTTTTTTTTGCTAATATATTCTGGTTTCCTATCATTTTCAGGTGGTTGCAGCAGTGAAACCGCAACCCACACACCACGAATAAATTGTTCAGTAGCGAGCAATCTAAATCGCCAGCAGTCTGAACAAAGTGCTACCTCTCACCAAACCGACTCTGCACAAAGCATTGATAAATCTAGAAAAGGTATCGAAAACACGCTTTCATCGACTGCCACCGACTCCACTTCATTGAATCCTAGGAAAGAACCCAAACCCCAAACCCAATCTGATCGTAATAGCAAGCCTGTTTTGACAAATGAAACTACCACCACCACCACCACCACCACTTCATCAAAAGATACCAAGGGGGAGACAGGCAAGCCTCCTAAGCCGCATACTCCTACTAACGACGACGCCCTTTCCCTTCGAAACATGCCTTGCGTCTCGACGACGGGAAATGGCCCCAATGGTAAAACCATCAATGGTTTTCTATACAGATACACGAAATCGGAGGTCAGCATCATATGTGTCTGCCATGGAAGTTCATTCACCCCGGCTGAGTTTGTGCAGCATGCTGGGGGTACTGATGTTTCACATCCACTAAGACACATTACCATGATTCCTTCAGCTTTTTAGTTGTTGATAACAAATGTATAGCAATGCCTGACTATTTCGCATGTCTTCTATTCTAAAGGGCATAGAAGGATGGTTGTAAAGTTGTTCATGGATGGGGGAGCCTCTTTGTTCTAATTTCTAACAGCGTTAACTGACAAGAAGATTTTGGGTCATTTTCTTAATGGGTTTTCCATTTTCTTGTCTCTTTTGCAGCTTCCTTATGGCAATGTTTAGTTCTTCATTTCCTTTTTTATGATTAAAGACCGCCATTTTAAGACTATTCTAGCTTTTGATGCACTTTTCCAGATTAGGGTATGAAAGTCTATCGTTTAACTTAATTCTGCTCTATGACTATGACTATTCAGCATATTTGTTAAAGAAACTCGATAGAGTTGCTTATGGACTGAGTTTGGGCGGGTTTTTTACAAAATTATTATAAAAAAAATAAAAAATAACTAAAATATTATAATTTTTTTATTTACTAAAATATTATAATTTTTTTATTTACCAAAATAAAAAAAACAGAAAAAAAACTGACAACAGCCTGATCAGGACATTGGCGGCACCAAAGGTGCCAAAGAGGTTAGCGGCACCAATAGTGTCAAAGGACTAAAATGTAACTTTTTGTAATTTTAAAGACCTGATATGTAAATTTACTATTTTGAATTTTGAAAGTGAATTGCTGCAAATTTACTATTTTGAATTTTGAAAGTGAATTGCGCACTAAAATTGAAATGTGGCTAATTGCCTTCTAAGTCTTCCTTATTTATTATTTTCTTCTTATTCCCCTTCAACTCACTTTTGTATTTAATAAACAAGCCCTCAACTTATTTTTGTAGTTAAATAAGCTCTTAATCTATGATTTTTACTCATAAAAGCCCTTTATTTTATTATTAAAGTAAATATATTTTACCTAAAGTAAAGCTATTTAAAAAAGTATAAACTAATTCGCATTTTATGTATTATTTTGATAATTTGATTAGAATAGTTTATTTAAAAAATTTACTAAATTTGATGAGAATAGTTTATAATTATAATTTATTTTTTCTATTTGGGTTACATTTATGGGCGATCAGTTTTATTATTACTTCTGGTTTTTCAATAAGGCATGCCTGGTATTTCTATTAATTTTTTTAATTAAACCTAATATTAGTTAAGTGATAATTAAGATACTTAGAATTCTAATTAAGTAATAACTCTATTTTAATTTAATAAACTATTCTCATTTAATAACTCTATTTTAATTTAATAAACTATTCTCATTTAATAACTTTATTTTAATTTAAAAAAATTAAGTAAACTATTTTAATTTAATTTTTTTAAAATTAAAATAGAGTTATTAAATGATAATTTTTTTAAAATTAAAATAGAGTTATTAAATGAGAATAGTTTATTAAATTAAAATAGAGTTATTACTTAATTAGAATTCTAAGTATCTTAATTATCACTTAACTAATATTAGATTTAATTAAAAAAATTAATAGAATATCAGGCATGCCTTATTGAAAAACCAGAAGTAATAATAAAACTGATCACCCATAAATGTAACCCAAATAGAAAAAATAAATTATAATTATAAACTATTCTCATCAAATTTAGTAAATTTTTTAAATAAACTATTATCATCAAATTACTAAAATAATACATAAAATGTGAATTAGTTTATACTTTTTTAAATGGTTTTACTTTAGGTAAAATATATTTACTTTAATAATAAAATAAAGGGCTTTTATGAGTAAAAATCATAGATTAAGAGCTTATTTAACTACAAAAATAGGTTGAGGGCTTGTTTATTAAATAAAAAAGTGAGTTGAAGGGGAATAAAAAGAAAATAATAAATAAGGAGGGCTTAGAAGGCAATTACCCACATTTCAATTTTAGTGCGTTTACTTTCAAAATTTAAAATGGTAAATTTCATGTTAGGTCCTTAAAACTACAGAAAGTTACATTTTAGTCCTTTGGCACCATTGGTGCCGCCAATCTCTTTGGCACCTTTGGTGCCGCCAATGTGATTGGCCTAATCAGGCTGTTGTCAGGTTTTTTTTTTCCTATTTTTTGTTTTTTTGGTATATTTTGGTAAATAGAAAATTTTTATAATATTTTGGTAAATAAAAAAATTTATAATATTTTGGTTATTTTTTATTTTTTTATAACAATTTTGTAAAAAACCCGAGTTTGGACTCTTTGAAAAACATATTTATTCTTTTGTCGAAGTCTGATTTAATTTTAAAAAGATAAATTTGAATTCAACTCGGTTCATTTTTATTTGATTTTCTTTAATGATTTTTTTAAATATAATATACTAAATATTTAAAATGTTATATTTATTTGGATAAATTTTTTGAGTTTTGAGTTGATTAGTGATTTAATATAAATATAAATATATATAATTATTATTTAATTTATATAATTAATATAATATTTTTTATAACATAGATTCAGATAAACATAAAAAGTCTTACTTAAAAGTTCGGATTTTAATTTTTATCAAAAAAAAAATTAAACCTATTTTATCCAAATTTTTTCTACTTTTTGATCTATGAGCAGGCCTAAAACTAAAGCATCAATTCAAACAAGTCAAACAAGGGAAATAGTAGCCAAAAAATGGGCAAAACAAAATCCCTTACGACTCCTCTTTATTGGTTGCTGGCACAATGTCTTCCAAGCCCAAGGCCAATATGGACCCCAATAGCTTGGTGAGGTGGGAAAATGCACCAACCCGAATTTAACATGGTTCTTAAAACCCAACAAACAAATAGTGATCAAATGCTTTGACCCTTCAAAATTGAAAAATTAACAATTCAATCTTTTATAAATAATAAAATTATAAATTAATATATACCCATTTAAAAATGAAAAAAATATTTTTATCCCTTTAAAAATAAAATTATAAATCAACAAATGAAAATTTTATATTTTAACCTTTAAAAATTTTATGTTCAATTTGGCCTCAAAATTTTTTAAAATTTTAGTTATAACACAAATCCGTTTGGTCAAATTCAATTATTAGTTTTATACTATACATATAGTTGTAGATTTAGTCCATTTTCTCTGGATCATTCTAAGTCCTTATACTTTTTAAATTTTGAAATTTCAGTCTTAACGCAAAATGGTAGTTGATAATCCATTAACTGAATTTTTAGTGAGTAATATATGAAAATATAAGTTGATATGACATTACACATATGATAATATGTTCGGCACATCAAATTTTAAAAATAGTAAAACACTTAATGGATTTAGCAAATATTATTTAGTAAAAACTGAAATTTTAAAATTTGAAATTACATTAATAGCAGATATATGATAAGAAGAGGAAATGATTGGCAACTGTTAGCTGCCTTGCTTGACCAGCAGGCATCGGCGAATGCAACAGAATATCAAGCTGCATCTCGTACATAATTATTTTATGCTACATGTGACCTTGTTTTTGTTTTTGTTTTTTCTTTTTTAATGACATCAAACTCTACATTTCCTATTTAAACTCCTACTTAACTTATATATGATGATAATCACTTAATAGTAATTACCTAAAAAATAAAATTATTTAGTTGTTATAAAATTAAGGACCACTTAAATATTTAAAAAGTTTTTTTTGTTGTAATTAAGGCTTTTATGGAAACTTTGAGGCATATTCCCAATAAGTAAAGGTGGAGAGTTGAATCATAAAATTATGGTTTCATATTTTACTCCATGAAACCTTTACAACGGTATATCATATGCTCAAAATGGTTAAGTGATGAATGAGAAATTGATACTCAAAGTAAGCTACTTGGAAATATTGTTGAGGAAAAGTAAAGACTTAGATCCCATATTGGTTAAATACCAAAGTGTGATATATGTTTATATATGTGAACTCTCGTGAAAAGTAATTGAATGACTAAGCTTATAATTTTGCCTCGCGTGCATGTTGGGGGGTGTAGGTCCAAACCCGACAAGGTTGGGGTGCACTACGTGGGCGATGCAAAATGTTCGAACCTGTCAGAAATGGATTTATTTTCCTCAACAGACATAGTCTCCTTATATAAGGATACTTATCTTATTGATTTAATGACAGATTTTGTAGATATTTTTTTTCAAAATTTCAACATTCTCCATGCCTATAAAAGGCCATGATTTCTGAAGGGCTTTACACTAGAAAAATACTCTCTGATATATTTTTTTCTCTTATCGAAATTTTGTTGCTCTCAAAACTCTTCCTTTTCCTCTTCGTATTTTCAAGCATTCCGGCGATAGAAAAAGGCATTGTTCATTCGTTGATCGTTGTAGAGGTGCTACTACTTTGATCACTGTTGTTGTTGTATCCTGGGAGACATTCGACCAACGTTGCTCCAAGTACCGTAGGAGTGGCCGAATTTGTCTTAAGGAAATTGTGTTTCACATGCCTCAACATTTTATAAAATCTCGATTCTTCTTTATTTTAACTTTTTATTATAGTTTTATTTGATTTTCGTATTTAATAAATTGATTATAAATCATTCTATTTATATTTTATTTCATATGTGTTTATTTATAATTAATTTATTTTATTCGCTAACGTGTTTTGTCTAACAATTTACTGTCTAAATATTCGATGACTTTATTTTATTAATAGTCTAAGGGTGGGTTTGGATGGGCGATTAAGTACGGTGCGGTACAGTGTGTTTAGCTTACTTTTTGTCTCAAGTTATAGTATCTCTATAGTATCTAATCTCACCGCCATTGTTGTTTTTACACTAACTGCAAGTAAACATACCGTCCATCTAAACCCACTCTAATTCAAGATTACTTTGATATCTTCAAACAAATAAGAAGAAGAATACCATTTTATTAGGAAACAAAATTAAAATAATAATAATAACCTTTTAAATCCACTTCAAACAAATAAGAAGAAAAAGAGAAGAGTTTTGTAAAGATGTTAAGTTTGATAGTAAGAGAAAGATTTATGATAAAGTTTTAAAATGTAATGGGGGTAAAAGTTTTTTAACTTTTTTTTTATTAGGTTTTGGGAAGAAAAAGATTTTTTTTTGGAATAATCAAGTATCTTTCGTGTTCGTTTTATGATTAATGAAAATTAAATTTTTCGAGATTCGTAATTATTTCTCCTAACAATATCATATTTAAAGGTTCAAACGAAGTCCCAAAATATAGGTCGTAGAGCTATGAATAGTATTGTCTTCATAGGGTATCTTGAGTATAGATGTGATTAGTGAGATTCACATGTAAAACATTTAAAAAAAATAAACTTTGATAATCATACAAGATGAGATGTTTCAGGTGACAAACTTCCCAAATTAAATTAGTTGATTTGATAAGATGTTAAGTATAATGTAAAACTATACAATATATGATATAATAGGATGACATAAACTCATTTTTTAACTAATATTTTGAATTTGGCATATTTTAATGTGATATTTATATTAATGTCATCGTCAAATCATACTTAAACTTTAAAAGCGAATGACTTAAACCAAGAGATAAGGTTTTTAGAACTATATCAATCGAATAAGTTAGGTCACTTGCTCACCAATTTAATCGATCTGATCGATCGATCTAATTAATCATTAAATTTTTTATAAAAATATATATATATTAAAAAGAATTCACTTCAACCGTTTCGATCATTTGTTTAACTGGATTTTTAGCTCAATTCAACTGGTTCGTATTGATTCCTAGGTCAATTGATCTAATATTTCTTTTTGGATTAATAACCCGATCGATTTTCGATCCAACTGGTCCAATCAAATAGGATCTAGTTCAAACAACTAAGAGAAGAAACCTCCGTGATATAAAAATAAAGGGTAAACTACTTAGTTGGTCATCCAACTTTTAGGGCGCTTTCATTTTAGTCACCCAAAATGATATCCTTGCAATTTGGTCACCCAACTTTTAGGGCACTTTTATTTTAGTCACTCAAGTGTTAAATCTCTAATGGCTATTAATTGTACACGTTACATCATGTTTAGACTTTCATTTTGGGCACCAACTTTTAGGTCGCTTTCATTTTGATTACCCAAAAAATATTTTTTTTAAGTATTGATTGGGATAAAAAAAATTAAGGATTAAACAGAAAAAGCAATAGAAACTAAAATAATATAAAAAAAAGTTCAAATTGTACTTGTTTATCCATTGCCAAAATTTTAAGTTGTAATTAATTTTAAAATTTTTTTGTTTTAATATTAAAGTTTTAAATTTCAAAATATCAAAATAAATTGAATAAATTGTTGAAATTTTTTTATCCATTAATAATGTCAAAAAAATTGTTACTATAATATTAAAATTAGTTAATTTAATCTCCTTTCAAATTTTAAAATTTTATTTTATGTTTCTAGATTATCCTTAACAAAACCAACTCAAATAATTCATATTTAATAATTGTATACGAAACTTAAATTTCTTTTGATTATATAATTTTGAATGTTCCATGTTAAGCTAAAAGTAAAGGAAAAAAATACTTGCAATTAATTGCTTATTCTTTGTTTGGGTAAAGAAGTGATGAAAATTTACGAGGACTAATTAGAATAGAAGATAAAACTAATTAATTGCATGGATTCTTCTTTGCTTTTAGTATAGTGTGGAAGATTATACTGAAAAGAAATTAGGGTCTCGTAGACAACTATTAAAGATAATAATTTTCATTAATGATTTTTGAAAATAATATCAAAATAAGTTAAATAAATTGTTGAAAAAAATTTATCCATTGATGAAAGTCAACCGATTTGCTATTATAATTTTGAATTTTAATATTTAAAAATTTATATTCCAAAAACCCAAATTTAGAATTTTAGTTAATGAGATAAACAAATACAATTTGACAATTTTTGTGTATTAGTTTTAGTTTTTACAGTTTTTTTCACTTTAATCTTTAATTTTTTTTATCCCAATTAATACTTAAAAATGATGTGTTTTGGTTGACTAAAATGAAAACGACTTAAAAATTAGGTGACTAAAATGAAAGTGCAAACATAATGTGATGTTTACAGTTAACTGCTATTATGAATTTAACATTTGGGGACTAAAATGAAAACGCCCTAAATATTAGATAATCAAATTACAATAATTTATTTTCAATGGCCAAAATGAAAATTGATACAAGTACTTTACCTAAAAAAGAAATTAGGAATTCAAAGAAGTTTTTGTCAGTTATTCTGGTATTCACCAATTTTAATTTACAACCGACCTGTTATTTGATAATAGCCGTCCGATGCATTTTAAAAAAATTAAATCATGTGACTGTCACCAGAGAAGACCCCACAAATTCAATTTTGGTTTTGACCACCAATCAAGTTAAGACTTTTGAAAAGTCAAATCATCGTGCGGCTAAGCTACGCGTCGTGCGGTCCGTTTAAACACATTAAACGACATATTTGCAAGTAGACTGGATTAATAATAATCTCACTTGGAACTGGGTTTTGACTTTTGCTTAATTTATCCTCTTGTAATAAAATTTATTGTACTAATAATTAATAACAAGTTTTAATGAAATTTATATATATGTAGTATTTTTATTAAACTAAAAATTAAAAATTAAAAATAAATATATTTTTATGTGCGTTACAGTAATTTTATGTTTTTATTTTCGAATTTATTAAATGATATTTTTACCATCTCAATAAATATTTTTACTAATTAAATGGGGGATTTGTTTAATTTTATAAAATGATTTAGAAAACAAAATATTATTTTAAAAATAATGAAAAAAAAGAAATAATTAATAATAAAATAGTAAGTAATTAGATAAAATAATTTAAATCAAACATAAAACCAATATTTAACAAAAAAAAGCAATTAAACACTGAATTAAGAAATAAATCTATTAAAAAATAATATACAATTTTTGAAATATATAAGAAAATAAATTATAATATTAAATTGAAAAAATAAATTAGCAAAGCAACATGCATCAATTATGGCAATAGTTAATGACAAATATGAAAGATGTTTACACTAAATTAATAAATACCTTTAATAATAATTAAAAAATTGTTAAAACTTGACTTTTTTTTTTTTAAACAAACTCACTAAACGGTTTTCACCTACAACAAACAAATAATAAATAACTAAATAAATTCGCACCGTATAAATAACTTACAAGAAAATAAAAGAAATTTTATAATATTATATTATCTCGTAATCTTCAATATATGTTTGATGTCATTATTGTTTGAATATAATTAGGTTAACATGTAATTTACCCTCTAAATTTATTCAAAAATACTTAGTTAATATATTATTAAAATTTTAACAGATTTTTAACAATAACATTAAAATTTTTTTATGAAAGCAGTAACATCAAATATTGATATTGGTCAGTTCCATTGGTCATAGACTCATAAGAATTAAGCAAACTTTATTGATTGTTTCGAGGACATTGGACTAAAATGTAATAATTACTAGTAGAATAAATAACTCTTAAATAATTATATACTCACTACACAGCTACAAATTTCTAGGGTCGGCAGAATTTGATTTCGTAAACTAGACAATTTACTATTGTTGTATCTATGAAGGCTTTATTCACGTTTTAGCTCTCAAATTATAACTTTTTTTTTATATGGGTAGTTTCTTTTTTTTTTCTTACTTTTTTTAAGGTAAATTTATTAATTCATTTAATGAATAGAACCATGTAATTCAGGAAAAAAGAAGAAGAAGCAAACACTCGTCGTAGATGGTTAAGGACAAGCTCCATAAACATAATAAAGGCTTTAGCCTCAACATTAATAGAACATTATGACATGTTGACAATTAGTTTTGTCACAACTCAAGCACGACATATCTAAATGATTGTAGGCACTTAATACGATAAGAAAATCAGCCCCGAATGGTCCAAAGCAGTGAGCAAAAATTGATAAAAGAATCGAGTATTCACCAAACTAGAGAGGACGAAAACAAAATCATACCGAAAATCACTTGCAAAACTAAGATTACATGCATAAGTAAGAGTAAAAGACATGCTACAAGAGTAGATAAAAATTTCTAAAAACTGATGATTTATTAAACAATGGAAAAACAAACAAAAAACATATAAAACTTAAGACAGTATGAGTCCAAATCGACAAGTGAAATCATTTGTTATTATAAAATTCTCTCAAAACAGAAACAAATTAAGAAGATAACGAAGAACCACCTATTTTCAAAGAAAAACTACTAGTAGCCAGTAAAGTTTTAGCGAATGACATGCAAACTGAAAAGAGAGAAAACATATGTAGTAAATGAAAAGAAAAAAAAGAGAAAGAATTGATGGGAAAGAAAATTGTGAGCGACTATAAACTCAAAAGCTGATGTTGCCGTTGAACAAAACAAAAGATAAGAAATAAACTACATGGAAAAAAAAGTTTTTAGGGTTTTCTCATTTATTTTGGTTACTTTACTTCTATTAGTAGTTTTAGTTCAAGTCACACGGCGTTTAGAAAAAAAGGAAAGCCAATTAGATTTGGCCACGCGTTTCATATTTCCAAGTCTATGTAGGATAAATGCTTTTATAAAAAATGAAAATATTTAATTTATAATATATATTTTTTATCATTTCTTCTTCTCCCTTTCTTTCTGTAGAATCAAACCAAAATCTCTCAAACCAGAACCCAGAATCACCATACCGCCGTGCCTACTGCCATGCCAACCACCGTCTTCGGTGGCCTACGAAGACCAAAACTCATCTCACAACTCGTTTTTTCATGCTCTTTCTGAATCTTTCTGTTGAACACTCAAAAATCGAGTAGAATTTTTAAGAGAGAAAAGACCAGAGAAAGGGAGAGAAAAAGAAGATAGGGAGAAAATCTGTTTTCTCTATTCATAAAAATTCTTCACTGATTCCCCACACTTTTAACATAAAAGGAAGGAAAAATAACAAGAATTGACGTGGCAAAAACGGTTAACAAAACACATCATTTCACTTAACATGCAACGCCCCGTTTTAACCAATTATTCATTCAACCCAAAACTCAACGTTTCACTAACTTTTTTCAGTACACATCAATACCACCCTCTCAGGACCAGATCCTTGTCCTCAAGGATGAAAATGAGGAAACTTAGCTTGTAACTCAGACAAAGACTCCCATGTCGCATCTTCAGGGAAAGAATCAATCCATTCAACAAGAACTTCAGTGATAGCTTGATTCCCTCTTTTCACCATTCGTCGCTCAATGATTCTGACCGGCTCCTTTGGTAAGACACCATGAATATCGACCAAGGGTAAATGAGATTGCGAAGGAGCAGACCCTACGTGTTTCTTCAGTTGGGAGACATGGAAAGTTGGTGGATACGAGACCCCGGAGGTAACGCAAGGTGTATGCGACTTCACCCACTTTCTTAAGTACTGGAAAAGGGCCATAAAATTTGGGAGATAGCTTTTGATTCAAAATCTTTCTGACAGTGTGTTGTCTATATGGCTGTAACTTCAAATAGACCCAATCACCAACTTGAAAACTCCTCTCACTCCTATGTCTATCTGCGAATTGTTTCATGCGTCCTTGAGCTCTTTTTAAATGGAAATGTAGCAATTTTCTTGCAGCCTCACGAGCTTGCAGACTCCTATCGACGACCGCCACAAAGGAGACCCCAGCAAGGTATGGCATGTGTGAAGGTGGAGGCTGCTCATATAGAGCTTCATAGGGAGTAAGTTGAATAGAGGAATGGAAGGAAGAATTATACCACCATTCAGCTAGTGGTAACCACTGGAACCAGTTGGTGGGAGTCTCTCCAGTCATGCACCTTAAGTAACTTTCGAGACAACGATTCAACACCTCTGTCTGACCATCCGTTTATGGGTGGTAAGCTGTGGACAACAACAACTTAATACCAGCTTGATGAAATAACTCCTGCCAGAAGTTGCTTACAAAGATTTTATCTCTGTCTGAAATGATCGAATCAGGCATTCCATGGAGTTTGTAAACATGGCTCATAAACTCCTGCGCCACCTCCTTCGCTGTATAAGGATGAGATAACCCCAAGAAGTGACCGTATTTGGTTAAATGGTCTACTACTACCAGAATAGAATTTTTCTTGCTTGACTTCGGTAAACCTTCAATGAAGTCTAAGCTGATGACTGACCAAGCCCTATTAGGAATGGGCAAAGGTTGAAGGAGTCCCGGGGAAGCAACTGACTCACTCTTGCATTTTTGACAAACCAAGCATTCGCGAACCCACCGTTTCACATCAGTCGTTAATCCCTTCCAACATAACAGACTCATCAATCTCTTCTTAGTGACCTGAACCCCCGAATGGCCACCTACTGCACTAGCATGGAAATGTTGAAATAACTCCTGTCTCAGTTGCACATTTTTACCCACCATGATTTTCCCATTACGGCGCAAGAATCGGCCATCCCATGCATACTTATCATTTGGAATATTGGCTTGTTGTAGGTCTTTAATAATTTTTATCAGCTTCACATTGATTGTATACGTTTGTTGCACCTGTTGCAATAGTTCAGAAATAGTTGAACTGGATGATAGTGTAAAAAACTGACCTTGTTCCAAGTGAGGTTGTCGAGATAAGGCATCAACAACCTTATTGTTAATACCCTTCCGATAGGACACCTCGAAGTCATACCCGAGCATCTTCGCAACCCAACGCTGTTGGAATGGGGTAATGGCTACCTGATCTGACAAGAAACGTAAACTTTGATGGTCAGTCCTTATTTTGAAGTGCCGACCCACCAGATACGAATGCCATTTCCTGACGGCTAACAGTGCTGCTAACATTTCTTTTTCATAAATTGACAAGGCTTGGTGTCTGATTCCCAAAGCTTTGCTAAAAAAAGCCACCGGTTTTCCTTGTTGTTGTAGCACTGCACCCACTCCAATTCCACTAGCGTCCGTATCAACCACAAACTCCATCTGAAAATTTGGTAGAACTAGCACAGGTGCTGCACACAAGGCTGCCTTTAACGCTTGAAAAGCTGCTGTAGCTTGGTCCGACCAACCCCATCCGTTTTTCTTCAGCAATTCTGTAAGTGGTCTGGCTAACGTCCCATATCCTCGAATGAACCTTCTGTAATAGCCAGAAAGACCAAGGAAACTTCTCAATTCCTTCACAGATTGTGGAACCGGCCAAGCCGAAATACATTCAATCTTCGAGTAATCCATAGAAACTGTACCCTCAGAAAGCACATGACCCAAATATTCAACTTTAGATGTTCCAAAACAGCATTTGCTTTTCTTTGCAAACAATTGTTGTTCCCTTAAAACCAAAAGAACCGACTTCACATGCTTCAAATGTTCAGACCATGACTTTGAATATATGAGAATATCATCAAAGAAAACGAGTACAAACTTCCGCAACCATGGTTTAAAAACATTATTCATAAGGGCTTGGAAGCTTGATGGGGCATTGGTGAGGCCAAAAGGCATTACGAGGAACTCATAGTGCCCCTCGTGTGTTCTGAAGGCTATCTTGTGAATATCGGGTTCCCACATTCGTATTTGATGGTATCCGGACCTCAAATCCAACTTGGAAAACACGCGAGCCTCCCCCAACTCATCCAATAGTTCTTCAATTATTGGAATAGGAAACTTATCCTTAACAGTGTGCTGATTCAATTGTCTATAATCAACACAAAGTCTCCAACTACCATCCTTTTTCTTTACCATCACTATAGGAGAAGCAAAGGAACTGTTGCTGTCTCGTATGATGCCTGCCTGAAGCATTTCTTGGATCAACCTCTCAATTTCCCCCTTTTGAATGGCCGGATATCGATACGGTCGAACCTTCACCACCACACTCTCGTCTTTCAAAGGAATCTTATGATCATGCAAGCGAAAAGGAGGTAGTCCTTTCGGTAATTGGAAGATATCAGCAAAATTTTCCAAAAGTTCATGAAGTTCGTTTTCCGGTTCAACCGCCATAATAGTTGAAAGCACTATTTGACTAGAGGAGCACAATACTACTGCATAGGGACCCAAAGAGTGCCCAATAGTCGAAAAACACCTTGAATTGGAATTCAAACTTTCCTCAGCTAATGAACCAGGAACAATTCCCTGTAGTAGGCAATTTTCATTTTAGAACTTAAACTGCATGATTAAGGAACTAAAATTCCAGTTGATGTCACCCAAAGAGAGTAGCCACTGAACCCCAAGCACCATATCACACCCTTTTAATGGTAAAACCATAAAATCTGTTTCGAACGTATAATTTTGAACCTCCCATGACACCCCTTTACACCCCCCTCTAGTGAATAAAGATTCACCATTGGCCACGGAAACTCTTAACTGCTCGTGGTACGTTACAGGTAAAGACAGGCGACTAACCAATCTAACATCGATAAAGTTATGCGTGCTTCCAGAGTCAACAAGAATAATAGCTAAAAGGGAGCCTACCCGAGCAGCAACACGCATGGTGTTATGACCTTGCATACTTGTGAGAGCATGTAATAAAATTACAGGTGACTTAGGTGGTTCCTCCTCCAGAGTACTCTCTTCTAAATGATCCGAGCACTCCTGAAATTCTTCCGTTTCATTGTCAGAAAAAGGTTCCATCAGCAGCTGATACAATTGTGATCTAACACATTTATGCCCCGGTTGATACTTAGCTCCACACCAAAAACATAAGCCCTTCTGTTTCCGTTCTGCCATCAACGCTGGAGAAATAGAACGAGATGTTGGCTTACAAACAGAAGTGTTGCTGCCTGATTGTTGAACTGAGTTTGCTCTCGTTGGAATTGAAGAGTACCCAGCTGCCATAGAAAATGGCCGAGAGGAATTTTGTAAAGAAAATGAAGATTTTTTAGCCGTACCCAAAAGTAGTATCTCGATCTTCCTTGCTAACTGGAAAGCCTCTACCAATGTAGAAGGTTCAAACAGATCTAAATAATGCCCAATTTCTGACTTCAGGTTACTGAGGAAGATACTAAGGGCATAAGACTCAGGCAGATATAGCTGATTCAACAACTCTACAAAAGAATCCTGGAATTGTTCCACCGTGCCCAGTTGCTTAAGGTTGACCAGAGCTTTCATCGGGTTTCCAAATTGCCCAAAACCGAAACGATTTTGCAAACTCTCCAAATAAGCTGGCCATGCTAGCATGTGAAGACCTCCATTTCGTCGCGAGTAAAAATGGTGCCAATCCAAAGCTCTGCCCTCCAAATGTAACATCACAACACGAACCTTCTCTTCTTCTGGCGTTCCTTCCGCCTCAAAGTATTGCTCGAGCTTAGTTAACCATCCACGAAAATCAGACCCATCAAAACTGGGGCACTCGAGTCGACGACTAATTTTTTCTGACTTCCTCACGACATGAGAAGTAGCTCCCAAGTGAATACTAGTCCCATCTGTCAGATTCGACCCACCTCTCATCTCCTTAGGAGGAAACCCAGGCGGCGCTCCCAACACCCCATTCCCTTTATCCTCAGTTCCCACCATCGTCGGACCAGGCTTGGGTTGGCCGAGATATTGTTCCAAAAGAGCCTACACATCATTACGGAACTCCTGGAACTTTGTATCCATTTGAGTTTCCATTTTACCCTCCAAACGACCCAGTTCGGCCTGCAACTTGGACATCTCCTGTTGAACACTAACAATATCCTTCTGCAGCCTCGTCGAAACTCCGTCACCCGCCATCAACAAGATCGTGAAGCTCTGATACCTTTGTTGAACACTCAAAAATCGAGTAGAATTTTTAAGAGAGAAAAGAGCAGAGAAAGGGAGAGAAAAAGAAGATAGGGAGAAAATTTGTTTTCTCTATTCATAAAAATTCTTCACTGATTCCCCACACTTTTAACATAAAAGGAAGGAAAAATAACAAGAATTGACGTGGCAAAAACGGTTAACAAAACACATCATTTCACTTAACATGCAACGCCCCGTTTTAACCAATTATTCATTCAACCCAAAACTCAACGTTTCACTAACTTTTTCAGTACACATCACTTTCATCAAAATCAACATCGATTTTCCTAGATCTAAAATAAAATTTCCCGTCTTTCTCCGATCTCCCTCTTCCACCGTCAGATCAACACACATTTTCGGCTTATTACTCGTCCATTATTAAATTTCCATTCCCCAGTTGGGATCTTCCAACCAAGACCCCAATCTGCCTTGACTCAAAAGAATCGAAACTAAACTCATTAAACGCATTTAAAATGTTTTTGGTTCTGCTGTATTTGGAAATGTATGGGTTGGCTTTGGTTTGCTGTAGGTGTTGAAGGAGTAAATAAAGTGATAATGGTGATGAGATGAAGTGAAAAATGTTGGGAATGGTGGGTCTGTACTTTATGATGGAATAAATGATGAGCTTGTGAGAGGGTCAGAAAGTGGTGAGGGCGAGAGAGAGAGAGAGACCAAATTGAGAGGTTTTTAGTAGATGATGGTTTTGAATGAGAATGTGTAACACCCCGAACCCGAGACCGACACCGGAGTCGGACACGAGATGTTAACAAACTTTGAAAAATTTTTCCAGACACTGCCCAGTCTGAGTACTAGTCGCTTCAAAAATCATATCTTGAGTTTCACAACTCAAAAATCAGTTTTGTGATTTTTCCCTGAAACTAGACTCATGTCCCCACCTATGGATTTTTTTCTAGAATTTTTGGTCGGGCCAACTAGTACAGTTTATTAGTCAAAGTCTCCCATGTTACAGGGGTCGACTACACTGACCTTTTCCCATTACGACTGGGATATCTCTCTGCACAGAGCTTCAATACTAATGCCGTTTGTTTCTATGGAAACTAGACTCAGAGAGGAATCCATACATATATGGTATGACCCCTAATTATCTCTGGTCAATTTATAGTGAATTTCCAAAGGCGGAACAGTGAATCCAGAAACTGTTCTGGCCCTGTTCCACAAGAACCCGAATATCTCTTTCTGTACTGTTCCTATAATTGTTTCGTTACTTCCATATGAAAGTAGATTCATCAAGGTTCGATTACATAATTTATTCACTATTTAATTCCACTCCTACGAATTCTTGTGATTTTTCCAATCCACACCACTGCTGCTATCAGCTTCTGTTTTCAAAGTGAACCTTACCTAATTTGGGGTTTCATGGACCAACTAGGGCCTTGTCATACATAAGCCTACATATGATCATACTTAGCCATTCTAGTGGCTGATCATTTGCTCAACACTTCCATTCCAACATAGTTACATCATGAAACCATCTATACATTCATAAATACGAATGGTCTAATGCCATACTCCACTTCTACAAGCCATCTTCGCATGGCTGTACACTTATACATTTCATAAAGTACTCGAAAGACAACAATGGGTAGTCCTATACATGCCATAACAAAATTCAACCAAAATAGTACCCAAAAGAGCCTTTGATAGTGTGGGCGACTTCGACTTCAAGATCCCGAGTCCGATAGCTGGAGAACCAAAAATCTATAAAACAGAGGAGCAATGTAACGAGTAAGCAATTTATGCTTAGTAAGTTTGAGCAAGGAATTCCAGCATGCACAAAGAATAGCACACATTTAGCTAAACGGAATATTTCATAATACGCAATTTACCGATATCAAACTTGCTTCACAACATTAACAACCCTTATGTACATACACAATAAACTAACTTGGCCGAAGGCCGGTAGCTCGTTTATCAACTGAGCGAACATTTATTTGTAAGGGCTCGATTAAATTCAACACATACGTAACATATCCCCATATTGGGATGTTTTTCGAGTATTCGCTGGAATTTTACAGCAAGCTCATTCATTACCAAATCACGTACCTTCGGGATTTAACCGGATAGAGCTCCTCGTTCAAATGCCTTTGGGACATAGCCCGGTTTTAGTAACTCACACAATGCCTTCGGGACATAACCCGGATTTAACAACTCGCACGAATGCCTTCGGGACTTAACCCGGATTTAATAACTCGCACGAATTCCTTCGGGACTTAACCCGGATTTAATAACTCGCACGAATGCCTTCGGGACTTAACCCGGATTTAGTATCTCGCACAAAGGCCTTCGGATCTTAATCCGGATATATTCACTTAGCACAAAGCCTTCGGGACTTAGCCCGGACAGCATTCAATTAATCATCCACATCTAACAATAATTCATAGCACATTCATATTTCATTTTCGTTTACGAAACTCAAACACAAGGCACATATTGTCCTTGCACATTCGGCTCAATAGCCACACATAGAGCATGATTTAATCACATCGAAATTTAAGCTCTCTTACTCAAGAACTTACCTCGGGTGTTGTCGAACGATTCCGCTAGCTATTCAACCACTTTTTCCTTCCCTTTATCGGTTTTATTTCCCCTTTGCTCTTGAGCTTAGCCTAGCTACATGCATGGCCGAATCTCTTCACCTTTCTTCTTCTTTCCTCCTTAAAATTTTTGGCCAAGGATGAACCAAAGGATGAGAAAATTTTTCTTTGTTTTTCTTTCTAGTTTTTGGCAAGCATGAAGATGAGAAAAGGATGAACAAAATTCCCCCTTTCTCTTGTTTAGCTCACGGCAATGGGGGGACAAACACCACACACACATTTTTTTTTCTTTTGTTTTCCATTTCTTTATTACCCATACTCCTTATTTTATTCTTCCACTAACAAAATATGTTTCATGACATGTTTTGCCCATCCTTCCTTGTCATGGCCGGCCACTACTCATTAGGGGGGGGAATTTGACATGCAAGTCCCCCCTTTGTCCACATGCACTAGTAGGTCCTCACACATTGACCTATCACATTTTAGAATTTTCTCACATAAGTCCTATTGACTAAATTCACATGAAATCAACCAAATTGAAGCTTGAAATTTTCACACATTCATAATTACATATTCTACACAATAAGTATCACATTCAAACATTTCGGTGACTCGGTTTAGCGGTCCCGAAACCACTTCCCGACTAGGGTCAACTTTGGGCTGTCACAACTCTCCCCCACTTAAGAAATTTTCGTCCCCGAAAATCTTACCGGTAAATAGGTTTGGGTATCGTTCTTTCATCGAGCTCTCGGTCTCCCAAGTAGCTTCCTCGATCCCGAGTTTGAGCCATAACACTTTTACTAGCGGAACTCTTTTGTTTCGCAACTCCTTCACTTCACGAGCTAGGATACGCATCGGTTCTTCTTCATAGCTCATGTCGACTTGAATTTCAACCTCCGATGGGCTAATTATGTGCGATGGATCAGATCGATAGCGTCGAAGCATCGAAACATGAAAGACGTCATGAATCTTTTCAAGCTCCGGGGGCAAAATCAATCTATACGCAACCGGACCAACTCGTTCGGAGATTTCGTACGGCCCAATGAATCTTGGGCTCAACTTGCCCTTACGGCCGAACCTGAGTATCTTTTTCCAAGGTGAAACCTTAAGGAACACTTTGTCTCCCACCTGATACTCGATGTCTTTTCGTTTCAAATCTGCGTACGATTTCTGACGATCCGTGGATACCTTCAGACTTTCACGGATTACCTTTACTTTCTGTTCAGCATCTCTAATCAAATCAACTCCGAAAATTTTGCTTTCACCGAGCTCGGTCCAAAACAATGGTGTACGGCATTTACGACCGTACAAAGCCTCATAAGGTGCCATCTTAATACTTGATTGAAAACTATTGTTGTAAGCGAATTCAATCAAAGGTAAATACCGTTCCCATGAACTACTGAACTCGAGGATGCAACATCTCAACATATCCTCAAGTATCTGAATTATCCGCTCGGATTGACCGTCGGTTTGGGGGTGAAAAGCAGTGCTAAAATGCAGCTTAGTACCTAGAGCTTCTTGCAATTTCTTCCAAAATCGTGAGGTGAATCTCGGATCTCTATCTGACACGATAGAAACAGGTACCCCGTGTAATCTCACAATTTGATAAACGTACAATTCAGCTAGTTTATCCAATGAAAAATCCGTACGTACGGGGATGAAATGAGCCGACTTAGTCAGTCTATCAACAATAACCCATATCGCAACCTTCTTACTTGCTGACAAGGGCAGTCCGGACACAAAGTCCATTGTGACTCGATCCCATTTCCACTCGGGTATCATGATCGGCTGGAGTAATCCTGAAAGCACTTGATGTTCCGCTTTCACTTGTTGACATATTAAACATCTCGAAACAAAGTCGGAGATGTCCCGTTTCATACCATGCCACCAAAATTGACGTTTCAAATCGTTGTACATTTTCGTACTCCCCGGGTGAATTGACATTCGGCTACAATGGGCTTCGTTCAGAATCATCGAAATGAGTTCCGAATTCCTTGGAACACACAAACGATTTCTGATCCTCAAACAATCATCATCATCAATTTGAAACTCCGATTCCTCGTTCGGAAAACACTTAGCCCGTTTTGCAACCAATTCATCATCGACTTTCTGAGCTTCACGAATTTGGTGAGTCAATAATGGTTTAGCTTTTAATTCAGCTACTAACACACTGTCTGGTAGAACAGACAAATGCACGTTCATCGCTCGTAAAGCAAACAATGACTTCCGGCTTAAGGCGTCCGCAACCACGTTAGCCTTTCCCGGGTGGTAATCAATGACAAGCTCGTAATCTTTCAACAACCCAAGCCAACGTCTTTGTCGCAGATTCAAGTCTCGTTGAGTCATCAAATATTTGAGACTTTTGTGATCCGAAAATACATGGCACTTCTCACCAAACAGATAATGTCGCCATATTTTTAAAGCAAACACGATGGCAGCTAGTTCGAGATCATGGGTCGGATAATTCCTCTCGTGTGGCTTCAATTGTCTCGACGCATAGGCCACGACTCGACCTTCTTGCATCAATACGCAACCCAACCCAAGTAGGGATGCGTCACTATAAATGACAAACTCTTTACCTGATTCGGGTTGCACCAAAATTGGAGCTTCAGTCAAATGAGTTTTCAGTTGGTTGAAACTTTTCTGACATTTCTCCGTCCACTCGAACTTAACATCCTTTTGAAGTAGCTTCGTCATTGGTGTGGCTATCATCGAGAAACCTTTCACAAATCGTCGGTAATAACCGGCGAGCCCCAAAAAGCTCCGAACTTCAGTAATATTTCTCGGAAGTTTCTAGTCAAGTATGGCTGAAATTTTGTTCGGGTCAACTCGAATACCCGACGCGGATACCACATGACCCAAGAAGCTAACCTCTCTTAACCAGAACTCACACTTACTGAACTTAGCATATAATTGCTTATCCCGCAAAATTTGCAGCACTAGCCTCAGATGCCCAGCATGTTCGGTCTCATCTCTTGAATAGACCAAAATGTCATCAATGAACACAACTACGAACTGATCCAAATACGGTCTGAAGATCCGATTCATCAAATCCATAAATACCGCAGGGGCATTAGTGAGCCCAAACGGCATCACTAAGAATTCGTAGTGACCATATCTCGTTCTGAAGGCAGTTTTGGGAATATCTGGATCTCGAATTCGCAACTGATAATAGCCCGATCTCAAATCTATTTTTGAGAACACGGAGGCTCCCTTCAGTTGGTCGAACAAATCATCGATGCACGGCAACGGATATTTGTTCTTTATCGTCACTTTATTCAGCTGACGATAGTCAATGCACAACCTCATGGTTCCGTCCTTCTTTTTCACGAACAATACTGGTGCACCCCAAGGTGAGAAACTTGGTCGAGCGAAACCTCTATCCGTCAGTTCTTGCAACTGAGCTTTCAACTCCTTTAACTCAGTTGGTGCCATACGATACGGAGCTATCGAAATCGGCGTAGTCCCAGGTACAAGCTCAATACCAAACTCTACCTCCCGAACAGGTGGTAAACCCGGTAATTCTTCCGGAAAAACATCCGGGTATTCACAAACCACCGGCACAGATTCGGGTTTCTTTTCTAATTCTTTGTCATCAAGCACATATGCAAGGTATGCTTCGCACCCTTTTCTTACATATTTCTGTGCCAACATTGCTGATATTACAGCTGGCATCCCCTCCAAGTCCGCAGACTCAATTCGGACTACTTCGTTATTTGCGCACCTCAAATCAATAGTCTTGCTCTTGCAATTCACAATCGCATCATGCGCGGTCAACCAATCCAACCCAAGGATAACATCAAATTCATCAAACGGCAAAAGCATCAAGTCCGCTGGAAAACAGGAACCTCGAATTTCCAGGGGACATTTCTTACACACTTTGTCGACAAGCACGTAATGACCCAAGGGATTTGACACCCGAATTACGAACTCAGTAGACTCAATAGGTAAAGTCTTACTGGATGCTAAGGTTTCACATATGTAAGAATGAGTACAACCGGGGTCAATCAAAGCAATTACATTAGTATCAAAGAGGGTGAATGTACCGGTAATAACATCAGGCGAAGAAGCATCCTCGCAGGCACGTATAGCATAAGCTCTAGCAGGCGCACGGGCTTCGGATCTGGTTATATCATCTCTAGATCCTCTCTGACCACCACCAGCATTGCCCATATTTCCAGATGGTCTACCTCGAGCAGTGGTAGCACCCGGTCTCCCACTCTGATTTGCATTCTGTCCCGACAACCTCGGGCAATCTTTAATGAAGTGGTCCACTGATCCGCATTTGTAACAGGAGCGGTCAGGAAATCTACAACTCCCCGAATGCCATTTACCGCAATATCGGCATTTCGTCCTATCTCGACGTTCATTCCCAACACTGGCGACCGAAGTGCCTCGTGTACCCACAGGGGGTCGATCACGATCTCGTCCAAAAAGGCCCGAAGTGCCTCTAAACTGGCCCGCATCATCTCGAAATCTCTTCGATGTCTGTTGAAGAGACCTCCCCGAGGATGTTTTACGAAACTCTCCAGTTCCCTCATCAACTCTTTGCTTTTCTTTTCTAAGCTCTTCGGCTTTACAAGCTCGTTCAACAAGTACCACGAACTCTTGTATTTCAAGAACGCCAACGAACATTTTTATATCTTCATTCAGCCCATCCTTGAAGCGTTTACACATAACAGCTTCGGACGAAACACATTCCCGAGCGTATTTGCTAAGTCTAACAAATTTTCGCTCGTAATCAGTAACCGACATGGAGCCTTGCTTAAGCTCAAGAAATTCCTTCCGTTTTTGATCAACAAATCTCTGACTGATATACTTTTTCTGAAACTCAGTTTGGAAAAACTCCCAAGTTACTTGCTCTCGGGGCACAATAGAAGTCAGAGTACTCCACCAATAGTAGGCAGAATCACGTAGCAAGGAGATAGCACACTTTAGGCATTCATCGGGTGTACAAGATAGCTCATCGAGTACCCGGATAGTGTTGTCCAGCCAAAATTCAGCTTGCTCGGCATCATCGCTATCCATAGCCTTAAATTCAGTAGCCCCATGTTTTCGGATTCTGTCAACTGGGGCTTATGTGACCTTATTTGGTCCGTTACCGGCAGTATTGTAGGTGCGGGGGTAGTATTTGTTCGGAAATGGAGGTTGTGGAACAGCCATATTAGTTCGAATGTATTGGTTAAACCAATCATTCATCACGCTATAGAATGCTTGTCTATCTTCATCATTCTGATTACTAGCATTAGGTTGAGAGTTTGCCGGCACTGTCCCTTGTGCGGGAGCAGGCGCTACACTCTCAAGATCATCAGCTACCTTTCGGTCACGATCGGGATCCATTACTATAAATAAACACATTTACAATTGTCGGAAATCACCACACTATCAAGTAATCACATAAAATGGCATGTATAGCTAGACCCAAAACATTACGGTAGTCCTAGAATCGACTAAACCGTAGCTCTGATACCAATAAAATGTAACACCCCGAACCCGAGACCGACACCGGAGTCGGACACGAGATGTTAACAAACTTTGAAAAATTTTTCCAGACACTGCCCAGTCTGAGTACTAGTCGCTTCAAAAATCATATCTTGAGTTTCACAACTCAAAAATCAGTTTTGTGATTTTTCCCTGAAACTAGACTCATGTCCCCACCTATGGATTTTTTTCTAGAATTTTTGGTCGGGCCAACTAGTACAGTTTATTAGTCAAAGTCTCCCATGTTACAGGGGTCGACTACACTGACCTTTTCCCATTACGACTGGGATATCTCTCTGCACAGAGCTTCAATACTAATGCCGTTTGTTTCTATGGAAACTAGACTCAGAGAGGAATCCATACATATATGGTATGACCCCTAATTATCTCTGGTCAATTTATAGTGAATTTCCAAAGGCGGAACAGTGAATCCAGAAACTGTTCTGGCCCTGTTCCACAAGAACCCGAATATCTCTTTCTGTACTGTTCCTATAATTGTTTCGTTACTTCCATATGAAAGTAGATTCATCAAGGTTCGATTACATAATTTATTCACTATTTAATTCCACTCCTACGAATTCTTGTGATTTTTCCAATCCACACCACTGCTGCTATCAGCTTCTGTTTTCAAAGTGAACCTTACCTAATTTGGGGTTTCATGGACCAACTAGGGCCTTGTCATACATAAGCCTACATATGATCATACTTAGCCATTCTAGTGGCTGATCATTTGCTCAACACTTCCATTCCAACATAGTTACATCATGAAACCATCTATACATTCATAAATACGAATGGTCTAATGCCATACTCCACTTCTACAAGCCATCTTCGCATGGCTGTACACTTATACATTTCATAAAGTACTCGAAAGACAACAATGGGTAGTCCTATACATGCCATAACAAAATTCAACCAAAATAGTACCCAAAAGAGCCTTTGATAGTGTGGGCGACTTCGACTTCAAGATCCCGAGTCCGATAGCTGGAGAACCAAAAATCTATAAAACAGAGGAGCAATGTAACGAGTAAGCAATTTATGCTTAGTAAGTTTGAGCAAGGAATTCCAGCATGCACAAAGAATAGCACACATTTAGCTAAACGGAATATTTCATAATACGCAATTTACCGATATCAAACTTGCTTCACAACATTAACAACCCTTATGTACATACACAATAAACTAACTTGGCCGAAGGCCGGTAGCTCGTTTATCAACTGAGCGAACATTTATTTGTAAGGGCTCGATTAAATTCAACACATACGTAACATATCCCCATATTGGGATGTTTTTCGAGTATTCGCTGGAATTTTACAGCAAGCTCATTCATTACCAAATCACGTACCTTCGGGATTTAACCGGATAGAGCTCCTCGTTCAAATGCCTTTGGGACATAGCCCGGTTTTAGTAACTCACACAATGCCTTCGGGACATAACCCGGATTTAACAACTCGCACGAATGCCTTCGGGACTTAACCCGGATTTAATAACTCGCACGAATGCCTTCGGGACTTAACCCGGATTTAATAACTCGCACGAATGCCTTCGGGACTTAACCCGGATTTAATAACTCGCACGAATGCCTTCGGGACTTAACCCGGATTTAGTATCTCGCACAAAGGCCTTCGGATCTTAATCCGGATATATTCACTTAGCACAAAGCCTTCGGGACTTAGCCCGGACAGCATTCAATTAATCATCCACATCTAACAATAATTCATAGCACATTCATATTTCATTTTCGTTTACGAAACTCAAACACAAGGCACATATTGTCCTTGCACATTCGGCTCAATAGCCACACATAGAGCATGATTTAATCACATCGAAATTTAAGCTCTCTTACTCAAGAACTTACCTCGGGTGTTGTCGAACGATTCCGCTAGCTATTCAACCACTTTTTCCTTCCCTTTATCGGTTTTATTTCCCCTTTGCTCTTGAGCTTAGCCTAGCTACATGCATGGCCGAATCTCTTCACCTTTCTTCTTCTTTCCTCCTTAAAATTTTTGGCCAAGGATGAACCAAAGGATGAGAAAATTTTTCTTTGTTTTTCTTTCTAGTTTTTGGCAAGCATGAAGATGAGAAAAGGATGAACAAAATTCCCCCTTTCTCTTGTTTAGCTCACGGCAATGGGGGGACAAACACCACACACACATTTTTTTTTCTTTTGTTTTCCATTTCTTTATTACCCATACTCCTTATTTTATTCTTCCACTAACAAAACATGTTTCATGACATGTTTTGCCCATCCTTCCTTGTCATGGCCGGCCACTACTCATTAGGGGGGGGAATTTGACATGCAAGTCCCCCTTTGTCCACATGCACTAGTAGGTCCTCACACATTGACCTATCACATTTTAGAATTTTCTCACATAAGTCCTATTGACTAAATTCACATGAAATCAACCAAATTGAAGCTTGAAATTTTCACACATTCATAATTACATATTCTACACAATAAGTATCACATTCAAACATTTCAGTGACTCGGTTTAGCGGTCCCGAAACCACTTCCCGACTAGGGTCAACTTTGGGCTGTCACAGAATGAATGTGGGAGAAGGAGCTGTTAAGGTTGAGGGAGATTGAAAATGGTAAATGATGGTTGTGATGACGATGGGAGGTGAGAGTTGAGAGAGTGAGGGGGTTTGATTGAAAAATGATAAAAAAAATTAAAATAATTTTTATTTGTTATTTAAAATTTTGTTTATTAAACCTAAATACCATAAAATACACATGTCAAAATCTGATTCGTCTTCCTTTTTCTGAAATGTGATTTGGTTTTTTACCAGAAATATTTAGGATAAATCTCAACTTTGATTTAATATGTAATTTGATATAGGAATTTTAATTAGTTGTAATTATACACATGAAACTTTTATTGTGATTCAAATGTAGACATAAAACTTTAATTTTGACTCAATCACATACATTTAAATAAATATATCAATTTATTTTTATATTAGATAAATATAATTATTTGTGTATGCAAATATATAAACATAAAATGAAGCTATATCAATAATTGTGTTAATAATTTGTGAGAATTTTATCAAATCAAATTTTCATTTATAAAATTGGACAAAATTAGAGTTCATGTATAAAAATTGCACATCAGACCAAAGTTGATATATAATTTTGAGATTTATCCCAAATAATTAATAGAGGCAAAGTTGAATTACACGCATTGTGTAAGTGCAACATTAGAAAGTCTTCGTTTCAGCTGTTTATGCTTATAATGATGGTGTTTCTCGTCAAGAGCTATGATCTCACCTGTGTTCTATGAGTGGCCAGGTTGGTGATGTTCCATGGTTGTTGGGTGGTGACTTTAATGTCAGACTTTAGCCTGATGAGAGTTTTTCTTTTGATAGTTCTCAGTCTTTTACTGTTGATATGAAGGATTTTCAAACTTTGGTTAGGGAGATTGAAGTATTTGATCATACTTATTTTGGTCATGTTTTCACTTGGTCTAATCATCAATTGGAAGGTCGATTGCAAAGAAGCTTGGCAGAGTTATTGTTAATGTAGCTTGGTTGTTGTTTTTGCCTCATTCACAGGTTGAGTTTGCTGCTCCTGGTTGTTTGGATTATTATCCTTCTATTGTTTGGTTGTAGCGGCTTGTGCAATCCTTACCAAAGCCTTTTCAGTTCTTTAATTTTTGGGCTAAGCATGATAGATTTTTGCAACTTGTTGCAAAATCTTGGCAGCCTACTGTGGTAGGTAATCCTATGTTGAAGTTATTTAGCAAGCTTAAGAGCCTTAAGCATGTCTTGAAGATGCTCAATACTGAGGCTTTTAGTAATATTTTTGCTTGAGTTAAGGCTAAGGCTGAGGAGCTAGAGAGCTTGTAGCTTGCTTTATTGCGAGGTGATCTAGTTAGAAATGGTCATATTAATCCTGTGAGAGCTATTCTTTTGGTTTTGCAAAAGGCCAAAGCATGTTTTTTATCGGCAAAAAGCTCAGGTGTAGTGGATCAGGAAGGGCGATCAAAACACTAAATTTTTTTCATAGTACTGTTGTAGTTAAAAGGAATAAGCACACTGTTACTTCTCTTTTTTGATGTAGCTAGTAATCGATTGGAATCTTTTGATCAAATTTCTGCAAATATTTTGGGGTTTTATCATAATCTTCTTGGTGCAGTTGATTCCAATGTTGTTGAGTGCCCAGATTCTTTACTTCAAGAGTTACTGCCTAGAATGTCTAACAATGCTCATCGTGTGTTGACTAGCCCTATTACTAGTGAGGAGATAAAGACAACTATTTTTGGATAGGGGAATGAGAAAGCCCCTGGTCTTGACGATTTCACAACTTTCTTCTTCAAATTTGCATGGGGTATAGTGGAGTTTGATTTTCTTGAGGCTATTTAGTATATATATATATTTTTTGCATCTTTCACTTTCTTGGCTGCCTTTAATGCTACTTCAATTTCCTTGGTTCCCAAGTGTGATAATCCTAGCTATGCAAAGGATTTTTGGCCTATTTTTTGTTGCAACGCAGTTTATAAGTGCATAACCAAGGTTTGGGTTAATAGAATGACTCATTTTCTACCTAATTTGATTTCTAATAGTCAGAGTGCCTTTGTTAGAAGGCGTAGTATCATTGATAATTCCATGTTGGCTAATGAGCTAATGCGAGGGTATGATAGAAGACATATTTCTCCTAGATGTACCTTGCACTGGGGCTTTTTGCTTTCAGTACTTAGAATTCAAGGGTTCCTTGAAAAGTTCTTGAAATGGATTGAAGTTTGCTTAACTACTCCTCGGTTCTCTATCTTCCTTAATAAAAGTCTTGTGGAGTTCTTTTGAGGGAGGAGAGGTATTAGGCAGGGAGATCCTGTCTTTCCTTACCTCTTTGTGCTTGCAATGAATGTGTTATCTGAGTTATTAGATGTTGTTGCCATAAATGCTCTCTTCAAGTATCATCCTAAGTGCCTTCGAGTGCGGTTGACTCATCTCATGTTTACCGATGATCTTCTTATTTTTTCTAAGGGTACTGCTGATTCAGTAGCTGGTGTTTATTATGTTCTTCTACAGTTTTACTTACTTTCTGGGTTACAACTTAACGCCTCCAAAAGTGAATTTTTTATTGTTGGGGTGCCTCAATAGGAGTTGGCTCTCATGACTACTTGCACAAGGTTTAAAGTTGGTAGGTTGCCAGTAAGGTACCTTGGTGTTCTTCTTGTTTCTTGAAAGTTGTCTTGGTTTGACTATGTTGCTTTAACCAATAAGATTCTGGACAGGATTCAATGGTGGTCTACTAAGCACTTGAGTTATGCTGGTAGATTACAACTCATTAAAGCTGTGATCTTTAGTGTTCAAACCTATTGGAGTCGTCAATTTCTAATGCCTAAGAGTGTTCTCAAGAGTGTACAGCCTAATTTGCCCGGGGCTCAAGCAAACCCAAAAACAAATCCAAACAGAACCAGACCCAACTAGCCTAACCCACTAACCCTCAGCACAATTAAGCCCCAAACCCAAACAGCCCAATAGACTTAGGCCTAAATACCAAATTCAGACTAGGGTTTCAGTCTCTGAAACCCTAGCGCCGCATGCTTTGACTCTTGGTCTTCTGGCGCCGCACCCTACCCCTAGCCACTGCCACCACCACACGTCAGTCACCGTCGCCGCTCCACTTGCACCTGCAAAATTGAAGAAGAAAAGACAGAAAACAAAAATAATAGAAATTGTAAATGGCTATATTAAGCCACTGAAAACCATTTTTGTAAAGAGGGGGAGAACCGATCTTTTTGTTTTTGTAAAAAGAGGGTTTTTTTTCACTGTAATCGGGTTTTTTTTAGATTTTGGTACAAGAACTTTAAGAGAAATAAAAAAGCAAGTTTCAAGGTTTCTTTTTTTCATCTCTTTTTTTTGCATCTGTTCTTTTTATATATATACATATATTTACATATATATAAAAAAATATACATTTGCCAAAAAACGAAAATAAAAAATTTACCTTTTAGCCTTTCCGGCCACCGTACACGGTGGCCGGCGTGCTATCGGCGCGACGACGATGCGACGGTCTCCTGGCCGGATTCTGGGAATACCCAGAAAGAAAACAGAGAACAGAACCCTTTTTTTTAAAAAAAAAAGAGAAATGGTTTTTTTTAAGAGCTTTGGCTTATATAAGGCCCTCCAAACGGCGCCGTTTAAGGTTCCTCTGACCCGCGCGTCGACCTGACCCGACCCAGAGGGTCCGCGTGTTTTCGTTGGAGGGGATAATTGCATAATTGGTCCTTCCGCTTTTTAATTCTTCTAAATCAGGTTTTTTATATTTTAATTTTACCCCGTTAATTTATTGCGTTTTCAATATTAGTCCCTTTTGAAACTACGTCGTTTTAAAGGAGAAGGACAAATTTCCTTTTTAGTCCTTCCATGTCTCGCGCGTTTTTAGAGTAGTCCATCCTCTTTTGTTTATTTGCGTTTTGAGCCCCGAATCTTGTTTTAACGTTTAATCTAATCCTTTTGTTATTTTGTTTATTTTCTTAATAAATTTCATATTATTATTATTATTATTATTATTGCTTTTATATATATAGGAGTATATCTTTTATATTTTTATATATATACTTATATACATACTTTTTATATTTTATGATAGTTATATACGTATATATGTACATATTTACTTATATATATATTTTATAATGCACATATACATATATTTTTCCCTTATATGTACATATATATTTTTCATAATTTATAATTTTCATATATCTTCCTTTATTTTTATGTTCATTTATGTATTTATTTTTATGCCCATTTTTATGCTTTAGTTTATTTATTTATTTATTTGCTATGGTATATGCATGATTGATTTATTTTATTATTCGTTTTTGTTCATTTTTTATTCACATTATCATGTTTATTATTCCATTATGCATATAAATATCATATTTCAAAAAAAAAGGAAAATATTTCTAATTGAGGCAATATTTAGCGTTTGGGAAATTCGAGAAAATAATGCCCTAAGGTGCTAGGTGTCGATTTTTCTCGTTCAACCAAATGGCTTAATATCCTTTTAAAAAATTTTAAAATAAGGCAATGTTTTGCGTTTGGAAATTCGAGAAAACATGCCCTAAAGTGCTGGGTGTCGATTTTTCTCATTCAACCAAATGGCTAAATATCCTTTTAAAAATTTCAAAATAAGGCAATGTTTTGCGTTTGGAAATTTGAGGAACGTTCCCTAAGGTGCTGGGTTTCGATTTCTTGTTTAACCAAATAGCCAAATATCCTCTCGAATTTCAATCCATGTCATCCGAGTTTTTTTAAGGATCGTATTTTAAATTTCTCTAAAGTTTTCAATTTTTCGACACTAAGACATTAAGTAATCAACTAGGTACCAATTTTGGGCGTATCGAGGGTGCTAATCCTTCCTCGTGCGTAACCGACTCCCGAACCCGTTTTTATGAATTTCGTGGACCAAAATCGTTGTTTTAATAAAAATTAAATTGTTTATTAAAAATAACCACTTTTTGATGTGATCCGATCACACCTCATCAAAAAGGATCGGTGGCAACTCCCGTTTTTTTCGTTTTCGTCAAAACCCAAGTTGACCCCGTTTTTCATCAAAAAAATGGTGTCAACAAAGAGGGTTTGTCAATTCTATCTTAGCTTCTTTTGGAAAGGGAAGGTTGGCTCGAGTCGAAGGGCTTGTGTTTGTTGGAAGGCGATTTGTTTGCCTAAATATGAGGAGGGTTTGGGACTAAAAAATGTGGTAGAATGGAATCAAGCTTGTATTTTACAGCTTATCCGTGCCTTACTTGTAGAATAGGGGTTTCTTTGGATCGCTTGGGTTAGTGAATATGTGTTAAAGGGTAGGAGTTTTCTGGATGTGACTCCTACTTCAATGAGTAGCTGGAATTGGTGAATGATACTTAAGTTGAAGCCTTTGGTTGCTGCCACTTCTTAACAATTTGCTAATGCTAAAGTGAGTACTTCTCGATTGTGGAAGGCAATTAGAACTCGTGGTCATTCTTAATAGGCTCTCAATTAGAAGGTGGAATGAAACTATTTGCTATGGTTCAGTTTACATATTCCCAAGCATTCTCTTATTGCATGAATGGTCATTCTTAATAGGCTCTCAACTTGGGATCGCTTGCTTGCTTTTGGGATTTCGATTGATACTTGTTGCTTTTTCTGTATGGATGCTGCAGAGAGAAGTGATCACATTTTATTTAAGTGCAATTTTTCAAGGAAGGTGTGGCAGTCAGTTTTACGCCTTTGGTCCATTATAGGGCTGTAGGAACTTGGAGTGTAACACCCCTTACCCGTATTCGACACCAAAATAGGGTACGAAGTATTACTAGAACACATACACTTGTAAACGTATTTAACCGAGTTATAAAACTTCATCTAAATTAAAACTTTCAAATTTTATAATTCTTCATAATATATCCTCAAAATATTATATTCATAATAAATAGGACCTACGAGACCCGATACATATTCATGCAATTCACAAGTCTTAATAATTCAATGCTTCATTTCCATTTCATTCAATTCCCAAATTTCTCATGTTCACAATTCAAATCATTAAGTTCAATACTAATACGTATTTATCATTTAACTCAACGTTTATTGATTATACCATTCACTAACATATTTATGAAATTCTCAATTTTTGCAATGAAAATATCACTTTAGCTTATATAACAACATCAATTCAACTCATCATCCTGGTATAAATTCACTACCACTTATCCATTTACTATAATTCTTTTGGGTCCATTTGTCACTTACCATCCTTAATCAAATTAGGGAACGGTTACGGAAAATTGAGTACTTCACTTCCATTTTGCCATAGTATAACTATGGTCTTACGAATGATCACTTATCACTTGTCCCTGATCAGATAATTGTAGCTAAACTACCACTTATCACTTGCCACTTGTCACTGATCAGATAAGTGTAGCTAAAGCTACCACTTATCACTTGTCACTTGTCACTGATCAGATAAGTGTTGTCACTTGTCACTGATCAGATAAGTGTAGCTAAAGCTACCACTTATCACTTGTCACTTTTCATTGATCAGATAAGTGTAGCTGAAGCTATCACTTATCACTTGCCACTTGTCACTGATCAGATAAGTGTAGCTGAAGCTACTACTTATCACTTGTCACTGATCAGAAGTACTCAAATCCGACATTCCGCTCAATTTGATCATTTATTTGGTTTTCGCATTGTTATTTTATTTTCAGTCCATCAATAAATATATATCATCATACACTATATAATTCATGAAATTAACATTTAATCGTTAAATTTCAGCCATATGAACTTACTATTTCATTATCTTTCCACACTCGTTTCCTATGCACATCACACAAGGTATAAACATATCATTCAACCATAGTCGCAAGCTAGTGTATTTAAACATAACTCTTTTTGGAACTAACCACATGATAAACCATTTCACTAGAGATTACATGATCACAACTAAATATGTTACCATTTCAACCACTACTTGGCCAAAGCCTAAGCATGTACGCCAAATATGTTAGCCAAATACACATATAGCATAAACATTATAAGCATGGATGAGCACAACATTTATTCATGTATCACACTTACCAACATGTGTTAACTCATAAACCATTCATAACATTACTTCATGCCAAATCATATACCGAATGCACCATACACACATTCTATGAAACTTTATTTTCACACATGAGCTTAGACCATGACCAATAATGCACAAATATAAGCATCATTTCTATTTCATCTTTTATCAATTATAATCAAGCATATGACCAATTATACACAAATCATTCATATATTTCCCAATTTTCCTCCTCCTCCTCTCCAGTCCACATTCTTAATGTATATAGCACATTTAAACAACATTATCCATACTATCACTAGTTTTCCTGTATGTAAATTTAAGCTGTTTGTCTGAGTCAGAGTCACTAATTTATTTATATCTTGAGCTACAGAGATACAAATTAAGATCTGTTAATTTTTTCTGAAACTAGACTCACATATATTCTTACCATAAAATTTTCAGAATTTTTGGTTCATCCAATAAGTACAGTTTATTCTTTAAAGTTTCCCCTGTTTCACTGTTTAACAGTTCCGACCCCTCTTCACTAAAAATTAATTATCTCTTTGTAAAGAATTCGGATGATGTCCTCATTTGTTTTTATTGAATACATACTCATTAAGGATTTTAAATATATAAATTATAACCCATAATTATTTTTATACAATTTTTAATGATTTTTCCAAGTCAGAACAGGGGAACCCGAATTTATTCTGACCTTATCTAACAAAATTTATTATATCTCATGATTTACAATTCCATTACTTACACCATTTCTTCTATGAGAAACTAGACTCTACAAGATTTAATTCCATGTTTTTTTCATCCTATAATTAAATTTCTACGATTTATGGTGATTTTTCAAATTTAACCTACTACTGCTATCCAAAACTGTTTTAGTGCAAGATGTTGATAATCAAATTTATAACACCCTCCTTTCCTTTCTCTACAATATTTTCTATCAATTCCTCTTGTTTCCCTTCACTAACATATCAAGAACATAGAACCTTATATAATAAAACCCTACATTAACATCAATTTCATACTTTGTCAATAATATCAAACTTAAAAATATATTGAAACCTTGATGTTCTTACCTTGCTCTATTGATTTCAATCTTTAACTTGATTTTCTCTCTCCTTCGGCTTCTATTTATCGAATCTAACTTGATATTCTAGGTCCCCATAGTCTCATTAACATTTTTCTCTCTTGGTAGCTATGGAAATTCTTTTGATTTCTAGGTGAAAATGGTAAATTTTTTGTGGAAGGACCAAATTGTAAAGAAAGCAAAACTTTCTTAAAACTTTATTTCTTCCCTTCTCTTCTAACGTGAAATGCATGAGAAAGGAAGATGATTCTTCATCTTTTCTTCCACATATATATATCTACTAAATAAAATAATAAAATGATAAAATGTCATTTAAAAATCAAATTAAAATATTAATAAACTAATATTTATTTATTTAATCTAAAATATCTCCAACATCATCATTATTTTCTAGATTTCTCTTTCTTCTAATTGACCATTTTGCCCTTTAGATCTTTTAAAATTCCATCCTTGAGTCATCACTTAATTTGGTAAAATTACGATTTAGTCCCTCATAATTCTTCATCTATTCAATTTGGTCCCAATTCATCCATTTTCCTTATTTTCTAGATTATTCCACCCTTAAAATATTTACACTATTGGTCCTTCAAATTTTTCATATTTACACTTTAACCCCTCAAATTTTGAGTATTTACTCTTGGATAACAAAACTTTTCTCACTTTTGCAATTTAATCCTTTCTTTAATTAATATGTCATAATATACTTCCCAATGTTGTCATAACTAAAAATTCTCCTTTTTGTCACTTTACTTCCTTACTATATCAAAGATAATATCTTACTGTAAAAATTTTCGGGGTATTACATGGAGGCAAGAGTTAGCTTGGAGGGCATATTTGTATGTGATATGAAGATAGGGGAGCAAGAGGTATTTTGGTGCATTTTCTTGGTTGAAGATGCTATCTTGGTGCAAATTAAAGAGATTGTGCGGGCTCGTTTAGGAGGAAGACTAATCAATAGAACTGATCATGTTAATTATTCACTTTGTGCTTCTTGGGTTATCATTGATTAATTTGTTTGTATAGCTTAAAGTTATTATATAAGGGTTTTTTTGTTCTTTTGTAGCAGTTTAATTGCATTCTTGGATTAATGAATTTCATCATTCATCGGAAAAAAAAAGATATAATTACATGAATAAAGCCATCTATGGGTCAAGCCAAGGTGAAGCAAAAATAAGCTCAAAGTTTAAAGAAAATTTAAGTCTAGGGGGTCGATTTGTCTAATTGTCAATTAAGAAATCAAGTACTTAAATATATCATAAGTCTTAATACTATTCAAAAATTTGGAATTTAGTTCATATACTTACATTTCCAATAATTTATCTATCTGTTTTTCAGATTAAAAAATTTGAGTCCAACTATTAACAATGTTAAATATTTTTTGTTAAATTCAAGCTCATAACAATGCCATTTTTAATTACATGACTATCAAGTGAGTGTTTTTTTTTTCAAAATGTCACACAAAAAAATTTAATAATATTAACAGTTTGACCTGAATTTTGAAATTTGAAAATAGAGACTAAATCCCTAAAAATGAAAATATAAGGACTAGATTTTAAATTTTTAAAAAGTACAAAGACTTATGACATATTTTAACTTATATTTTTTCTTATATCCAAGATTACATATTTTCCAAAACTAATAAGATAATATGGTAGCACTCTCGTTTCACAACCATCTACCCCATAATAAAATTCTTATGATCGTCCCAACTTCAAATTACTTTTACCTCACTCTCATAACGTAAGTCTTATTTTTAGAGTTAAAAGAAAAAGAAAAAAAAAGTGTGAAATATGAATAGTTATGTTTGGTTTGCAAAAAAAGAAAAAAGAAGAAGGAGATTAATATACATGTTTAATAATATAAAAATAATAAACGAATAATTGATATATTGTTACTGCATAATTTTCATGTACCGTTAGTAAATAATAGCACGATATTTCATCATTGTTGAAATAAGAAATAGTAGAAGACATCAAAATAAATATTAAAACTTTATTTAAACATAAACCCGAAACTCGAAATCTAAAATTTGAAACCTAAAGCATGATATAAACCTTAAATCTTAAATCATAAACTCTAAATTATAACCCAAGAAAAATATAATAATTATAAGTAATATTAATTTTATTTAAATAAAGTTATTAGTATTTATTTATAAGTCGTCTACTATTTTTAATTTTATCTAACGATGAGATTCACTGACGGTCCATTAAATTCATACACCGACATTACATTAAATATTTTTACTAAATTTAATACATATATATTAAATATAGTGTTTCATGTTTATATATTGTTACGGTAAATATATTAAATATATTGTTTCATAGTCCAAAAATCTCACACTTGGTACAATTTACATGCGCACTCAAATTTTAAATATTTAAGGGACTAAGAATATTGTTGGATACAAATCTCTCAATCATCATTCTAATGTCACAGACCGCAGTTCAAAGTCTGTGACCATCGCACAAAATGCACTTCATGGAGGTCTATTATTTAGATGGAGATCATTTGACTCACAAGAATTGACCCGATTCAAAGAACTGTTAGAGAAGCATGTCCATTTGAAGCATGGGTGGCCCAATGATGCGAATATGGAAAGTTAGACTACCTTGGTAAATAGAAAAAACGAATCTTAGAAGATTGAGGGGAATCATATCTGATAAGCTTATATTTGATTCGATATTGTAAATCTTGTAGATCCCTTGATTGTAGGGATAGACTTTATCTCCTTCGTCAATGTAACTTGATTTAAATCGTCGGTTTTGGAGGAGCTCAACTATAAATAGAAAGCCTCCCCCTCACTTGTAAACTATATGTTGTATCTTAAATTCTTAAGAGTAATAGAATTCTTTGAGAGCATTTACTCAAACACTTCTCGTGCATTGTTTTTTGCGGCTATTTTTTATTTCCGCTACATAAATTGGTGCATTGGATGAATTCTTTATGAATCCTCAACTGTTTGGTCATGTTTGAAATGAAAGTATCGCCTAATACTGCACGAATTGCGAGATTAAAGTTCTGGCCCCATGACAGTTGGTATTAGAGCTTAGGTTGTGAAGGATGTTGGGAAATGTGTCCATATTGTATTAAACTTGTAATTGTTTTCTATGTATTTGAACAATGAATAGATAAATTTCACATTTCATTGGTATGTCTTTTGTATTTTTGTCTTTCATTTTTTGCATGCATAGCAAAATTGTGACAAACAAATATTAGCTCATTAATTGCCTAAGTTCAAACTGATGATAAGTGGCATTGTAAGAATGTTTACATTGCGAGAAAGATAACTTACTTCAGTAGATAATCTAAACGAGTTCATAATCCCGTAAAAGAATTAAAGTGAACATTTATTCAAATACTGAGAATGATTATTATGTTGTCTACAATTCCAATTGAAGAGATGACTAGTCTTGGCTATCGGAGTAGTTAACTCCACGGGTAAAGACATAGATGTATTCATTGGCAGAATGATACATTGGACTGGACCCAAGATGAATTGATTCTAAATCCATTTGTGAATTAATTCACTTGTGAAATTCATGGTGTGATTTCTATCGGTTTGGTCTGAGATAGTAACGGCTCAACCGGTCTGGTCCAGCCACCGATTGGATCGTTGGTCTGATTTCACATACTAGGTCTGATTTGACCAGTTTTTGGGTCTTGATCTAGGTTTTGAGCTTTCAGACTCAATTTACGATCTTAAGTCCAATTTTCAAGTTCAATTATTCATTAGGCTAATTGTCTAACTTAAAAATTAATTTCCAAAAATATCATTTTAATTTTAATTAATTTGATTAATTTAATTTTACATTATCAAAATTAATTTTTTCAAAAACCAATTAGATTTTCCAAATTCATTTTTCAAGAAATTTTTTAATCAAATTTCCTAGTTGAATAATTATTACGACTGCTCAATTTAATTCCACATCGAATAAATCGACTCAACTAAATTATTTTTAAAGTCATAGAATTTTCTTCTAATTCAAATGCAGTCTGATTGAGCTTTTGTTGAGCTAGCGAAGGGACCAATTGGACATATGCAAATAGGCTTTAGTAATTGCAATTATGTCTAGAAGCATTGTTCTGATACTTCGCAAATACTTAATCATGGATCAGTCCACAAGAAGTACCAAGATTGAAAACTCCTTATTTTATACTCTTTACAAAAGTAATTCATCCATCTGCTTTGTCCAATGACCTCGTGATGTGTGTGTTACCCTCATATGATATCCTTGATTCATTTGAGTTAAATTCTTTAACTCAATATAATCCTATTTTATCTCATTGTCACCATTGTGTCTTCTTAATGATTAATATGATCACTATCAACAAATGACTTTGATAAATTGCTCGTTCAAGAATAAGCAACCCGTGGCCACGTTCCATATGTATTAATCCACACAATGCTAATGAGAAGATACCATTAACTCTTTAGTTAAGCTATGAATTTCATTATTGCTAGTAAAGACATGCCATACATAAGTTATGTATCCAACATACTAGCTATTGGCTCGATCATCTTTAGAGTATAAGCCTCCACTTATACCAAAGTACATGAGTTACATACTCTTGGTTAGTGACTAAATCAAGATTTAGGTAAATCACACTATGAATGTCATAAGTGAATTAATTCACAAATGAATTCAGAATTAATTCATCTTGGGCCCAGTCCAATATATCATTCTACCAATGAATACATCTATATCTCTACCCATTGAGTCAACTACTCCGATAGCCAAGATTAACCATCTCATCATGGAATTGTAGACGACATAATAATTCTTCTCAGTATTTGAATCAAATGCTCACTTTGATTCTTTTACGGGACTATGGACTCGTTTAGATTATCTATAGAAGTAAGTTGTCTTTCTCGTAATTTAAACTTTCTTACAATGCCACTTATCATCAGTTTGAACTTAGACAATCAATGAGCTAATATTTGCTTGTCACAATTTCGCTATGCATGCAAAATATGAAAGACAGAAATAAAAAAGACATTACATGAAATGTGAAATTTATTTATTCATTATTCAAATATATAGAAAATAATTACATGTTTACTACAATATGAGCATATTTCCTAACACAAATGAGAAATTTAAGGGCTGGTTAGGGGCATCCAAAAATATGATTTTTAGGGCTGGAAAAATAAGTTTCATTGGCTATAAATACAACCTCAAAATCAACACCAAAAACAGAAGGAAAAAAGGAAAAAAAAAGAGTATTTACCATCACCACCTCGAGTGGAGGAGAGGGGGCGGCAATGGGTAATAAAGATGGCTAATATAAATGGTAATAAGAAGGGTTTACGAGTAGAAACAAGGATCGTTTAAGAGGTTAAAATACTCAGGAAGGTGGGTGGAAATCAATAGCAAAGTATTAGGCACAAAAATGGTGAAGATCACCATAGTTTAAACAACACAAGGAAGAAAAAGAAGAAATTTTTGAGAGAGGAGGAAGAGTGGAATGACTAGGGTTGAGAAAAGATGAATAAAGGCTAAAAAATGAATAAAAATGTATTTTTACCTAGGTTAACTAGGCTTGGGCTGTAAAAATAGGATAGGGGAAAATTTAGCAAAAATTAAGCCAATTTGCATGGGAAGGGAATTGAACTCGGGCTCATAAGCAAATTGCATTGTCTAATTGTTTCCTTTTAACCACTAAGCCAATCATTCAACCTTGAAAAAGTTTTACAAACATTAAACCAAAAATTTGGGATGTTACAGCTTGCTAATTTCCGATTAGACAAAGGACATGTTTAGGTTCATCTACTAATATAAGTTGTCTTTTTGTTTTACGATCCAACCACGTAATACCGCTTAGTATTAGTTAAACGTTAGATAACCAATGAGCCAATAATTTTTTTCATTTTGCTTTGCGTTCTAAAACCATTGAGGATAATATACAAAGAGCATTAATGTAATTTATGGGTAGTTTTATTAAATCAATCTGTTCGGAAAAAAATACAAGTGTATATAGATGAAAATACTACACTTAGGGGGCATCGGATCCAACACAAATGACCCATGGCCACGTTTGCTTTTCATATCATGTAATGCCGATGAGAGGATACCATTTACCTATTATTTGAGTTATGAATTCCACTATTGTGAATGATGCTACATACTACAGAAGCGTATACCCGACACACCAACTTTCGGTTCCTTATTTATTTGAACTCGGACTTTTACTTACATCAAAGTATACTTGTTAGGCATACATAATCTATCACCCATTCAGGATTAAAGTATGTCACACTATGGACATTACAAGTGAATACATCTATAAACGAATCTAGGATCTATTCTACTTAGGTCATGTCCGATGTACTGTCAGTCTAGTCAATTACATCCATGTATCTATCTTCTAAGAGTTATCCGCTCCGATACTCAAGACAAAACATCTATCCAATTGGACTTAATAAACAACATATTAGTCTTTCAACCAGTTTACTCATTTCCGATTAGACTAAGGACATGTTTTGATTCATTTACCAATACAAGTTGTCTTTCTGTATTACGATGTAACCACGTAATATTGTTTAGTATTAGTTAAACGTTAGATAATCAGTGAGTCAATATTTACTTTCGTTTTGTTTTGTGTTCAAAAACGTTGAAGACAATAAAAAAAGGATATTAATATAATTAATGGATAGTTTTATTAAACCAATTTGTTGAAAAAATACATGTATACTTAGACGAAAATATTACACTAAGGGCACTAAATCCCAACACTCCTTCCATGATTTGAAGTGAAAGTGATTTATCATAGGAATTAAGTTAATTCTAGTAGTGATATTGGTAGGAGTAACAATGGTTATGCGAAGCCAAATAAAACAAACTCACATACGATTTCAAATAGAAACAAAAGAATAATAAATTTGAATAATGGTAAATATTATCTTAAAATATTGGACATTTCATTAAATATTTTATTTTTATACAAAATATTAATTTATAATCAAATATATATAAAATATAAAAATATGACGAATAATAAATATTCTTTTTACACAATTCATGTAAAACTAAAATATTAAGGCATGTTTATTTACATAGGTGCTAGAAAAATGGTCATCTAGATTTTCTTTCTCTCAAGTATACTTTCTTTCACTCATTGAATTTCTTTTCTAAATTATACCTTTAAAATTAGGTGTCATATATTTACCATTTAAACCACAAAATAGCTTGAAAAAAAAGTTAAATGGTCCATAGGCCCCGCACAGACCTATCCATGGCCAAGCTTTGGATAGAATAACTGTTTTTTCCATTGGTTGGATGTAAATTCAAATTAAAAATAAAAATAATTTTTTAATTTTTTTTGTAAAATTATATAATATTTTGGGGTTAAAATCATAAAAAAATAAAATATATATTAAAAATATATAAAATTGAAAAATAAAAAGGAAATGAAAATTTTAAAAATAGAAAGAAAAAATAAGATTCCTGAAGACGTTGTGATCTTTGATTAATCCAAAAACTAGAGAAAAAAATATGTAATGTATTATGAAATACATTTATTTATTTTTATATATTTTAAACACAAATTATTGATTTTTTAGGGTAAATTATTAAAATAGTCACTTTTTTTTGTTTCAGGTTACATTTTAGTCGCTTATGTTTGAATTGTTACATTTTAGTCACTTTTGTTATCGTGTTGTAACATTTTAGTTACTGAGCTGTTAATTGTTGTTAACAGTGTAACGGTAAGCTGACATGACACATTAAACTATCATTTCAAACAAAAATTTTAGGTTAAATTATACAATTGGTCCCCATATTTTTTCATATCTAGCAATTTATTTTTTTCTTTTATGTTCTTTTAACTTTTTTTCTTTATTTTTCATTCTCTTCTACTTCTCCCTCTGTTTTTCGCCCTTCTCCATCCCTTTTATGTTCTTTTAGTTTTTTTTTTATATATATATGTTCCCTTCTCCCTTCCCCATATTCCAATGGCAATTTCAAGAGCTGACTCAAATGATTTTCATGCAACCAAGCCCTTAATCTATTATATGGTTAAATGCTACACATTAACAAGTAACATTTAGTTGACTGTTTGACATAATTTGCAGATGCCTCATGTTTGAAATCTCATTTCTTTGAATTAATTATGTGGAAAATAGAGATGGAGAAGGGAGGAAAACAAAGGGAGAAGCAAAAGAAAATGAAAAATAAAGAGGAAAAAAATAAAGTTAAAAGAATATAAAAGAAAAAATTAAATTGCTCAAAACGAAAAAAATATGGGGACCGAATGTATAATTTAACCTAAAATTTTTGTTTGAAACGATGATTTAGCGTGTCACGTCAACTTACCGTTGTACTATTAACGCCAATTAACGGCTCAGTGACTAAAATATTACAACAAGTTAACGTAAGTGACTAAAACGTAACATTTTAAACATAAATAACTAAAATGTAACCTGAGATAAACAAAAGTGACATTTTTAGTACTTTAACCTTTTTTTTTATTTTGTTTAAGAAATTGGTAATTTTAAAGTTGCAATTAATTTTAGATATATCTCGAATAAAAACAATACATTGAATTCACATTAAAATCCAATCTACAAATCCCATTATTAAGAATAAAAATATATTGAGCAAAAAATATAAAAAATAATATATATAATTGTTAAAGAAAATTTACTGTTTTTTTTCGCGTTAAGATAATCGAATGACTCAAAAAAGATAAACTTAAACTGTTGAGTGACCATTTAGTAATTTTTTATAGTTAAATAATTTAAAAAAAATTACTAATAATTGAATGACCATTTTATAATTTCTCAAATAATAAAAAAACTCGTAACTACTTTTTCAATAACAGAAAAAAAGGGATTTAACTAATAAAAATAATGGTTTGCAGCTTTAAGAACCAAATTAAACTAAAAAAATCCTTCTAAATATGGGGTTTAACTAATAGAAATAATGATTTGCAACTTTAAAAACCAAATTAAACTAAAAAATCCTTCAAATTTCAATATTTAGACTTTGGGTCCAATAGGGGTGTGCCTGCCCTCAGATAATAAGTAATAAAGAGGTATAGGTTGAGGTTGGCGGGACATCATCCACACAACACCAGCTGCTTATATGGCGTGGCATTGACAGACCAATCACCGCATCGTTGGTGGGCTTCGATCACTACCAACCAGCCCACTTTTAATTATTTCTCTATCCCTTTTCTTTCCTTTTAGTTTATTTTTTTACCCACCCTTAGCTTATAGATTTATAATAGTCACTACTTTTAGTACTTTGAATGTACTTATCATGCTTAACAAATAATTACGTGACATGTGTAATTTGTTCAAATTTATCCATATAATAATATCTTGTTTTATATAAAAAATATTTAATAAAATTAATAATAGTTTGATTAATCTATTGTGTTTTGAAGAATGCTCGTCTTTGAATTTCACACAGACTAATAAAGAAGTTTTTGTCGATTGAGTCTTAACTCGATTGACATTGATATTGTTATAAATGTAGAAGGACGTAGATTCAAGTGCGTTGAACGCATTGTCTTCCTATGTATGGGTTGAGGAGGGATTCAACGTTTGATACCCATGTAGTTGTGTTCTCTCCATTATTTAAAAAAAATCGATTAATATCAATTTTGAACTTGATTTTTAAATAATTTTTATTATTTTAAAAAATAATGATAAAATTAGCTTTTTAGCGTTTATCTATTTTGTTAATTTGATTTTTTTCCTTTTTAAGTTAAATTTGACTTTTATTTTTAAAAAAAAATTAAATTTGATCATTAATAGAGGTGCTAGCCCCCCGGAATTGTTGTTTTTATCCTTTAGAAAATTTTAAAATTTTAAATTAGTAAAATTAAAATTACATTTTGGCCCCCCTAAAATTATAAAAAAATAATTTAATCCTTTAAAAATTATAAAGATATAGACTATTAAAAATTAAAATTTCATTTTGACCATCTCTAAAAAAAAATTTTGGCTTCACCCCTGATCATCAATCTTTCAAAAAAAAAATTTGAATTGTTGTTTTTAATAGCAATATTAACTAAAACATTAAATATTTAAACATAATAGCTTGTATGGTAATTCACGTGTACTGTGTTTTTTTTAAATTTTATGAACTTTTTATATTTTCTAACTTTTAACTTTTTTATAATTTTTAAATTATTTATTGATGTGATATATAAGACAAATAATTTCATGTCAGCATGAAGTGCACGCAGACCGCTATGTCGATTGTCAAGCTAGCATTGTTGAAAAAAAAATATTTTAGTCAAACTTTCCATTAAACAAAATGATTTAACTCTTTTCAAAAAGTTAATGAGTAAATTTAACTCTAAAAAAAATAATGGTCAAATTGACAAAAAAAATATAAATATTAAAAACTTTAAAAAATGTTAATAAAATATTATCACACATCTTGTGTGGAGTCGGGAACTTTTAAAATTTTTAAAATTTTAAATTAGTAAAGGTAAAATTACACTTTACCCCTAAAAATGATAAAATTTTAATTTAATCATTTAAAAATTATACTATTCTATCATAAAAATTATAATTTAATTTCAACCCTAAAACATTTTTCTGGTTTTACCCTGTGTGTGGAGTGATTGCATTTTTGAGTTTTTTTTTTCTAATGAAATAACAAGAAAAAATAGAATTATATTTGAATATTATAAAATTAAGTATTATAAATAATAAAATCAATTAATGAGATCAAAATATTCAAACAATGAACGAGCGAATTTCCAAATTTAAAAGATAATTGGTAGTATAAAAAAAGTTTAAATAATGAAAAAAACCTATAAATTTTATCATTTTATTTAGATAAATATTATACTTCAAAATAAAATTTAACATCATAATTTGAACCCCAAAATATTATCCTTTAATTTATATTTAAAATTTAAAAAAAAAAGTATTTGAATGTAAATAAAAGATAAAACTTTACTTGAAAATTAATTAATGTTTATATTAATATTTTTTTATTATGTTGGTATTATAAATTAACTAAAAAAATATAATTTTTTAAAAAATAAATAATTTAAACTAAATCCAATAATAAAAAATTTAGATAATTAAAATTTTTTATATACATGTTGGGTCTTTTTATATATATAAAATATTAATATAATCTAGTAATAAGGCTAAAGTGTAATAAGGGAAATCTAAGGCAAAGGCTAAAGAAAAGAGGGGCAAAATAGGAAAGATAAAGTTTCACAAAATACAAGTAAACGTTCCCCTTCGCAAGTTCTTATTCACATTCTACATTCTCTCTTTATTTTCTCACAAAGACTTGGCCTTTGCCTTGGCTGTTGGCTTTGTTTGATTTTGATTTTTATCTTTAATTTATCTCAGCAGCCTCACGACCCTTTCATAAATATGGGTTTTCACTGAAAACTCGGAAAGATTTAACAAAAACAAACAAACAAAAGGTGGTAGATGCATGCGCCACTACCAACTTCTTCAAATCACTCTTCTACTTCTTTCACCATCTTTTCCTTCATTTCCTTTTAGCAACAATCAATCCTGAATTTTCTTTTACCTGATTTTGGTTTTTAATCCCTTTTTTCTTCTCTCTCTATCTGTTTCTCCTCGGTTTCTACGCTGTCTCAACCACCACCTTTGCTTTCCCTTTCTCAGGTACCAAACGATTGATACGAACAATGACTTTTTCTTTCTTTCTTTTTTGTTTATTTATGTTCTTCGCTGTAATGGGCTGTTTTTGCTTTTCCTGGTTATGGACTCGTGACCAGTTTTTTTTTTAGGCATATAGGCTTTGGCTTTGTATGGGTTTCTTTTTTGAACTTTGATTTTTGTGTGTTTTGGGGGTTGGGTTTTTTGTGTTTTTCTTGTTTTTCAACTGCCTTCACTTCCATGAAAGGTGGTAGGTTGGTGGGTTTGACTTGTTTTCCAGGGAGAGATAATTGGGATTTTTATTGGGCAGGCTCATTGGACATCTTTGTTAGCTGCACATGATGAAAGTTTTGGCTTTACTTTATGCAAATTATGATGAATTTATCTCTTTTTTTCTTGATTAAAAAAAGAAAGAAAGTAAAACTATGGTTGAGCTTCATGTCATCCTGCCCCCTTATCCGAAGCCTGGTTAACTTTTAGAACTGAATACCATTCCATCTTAATAAGAGTTGACTGGAAACGTTTCGTGCGATTTGGATTGGTTTGTTCATATTTTTCTCTGATTCAACCTTGTTGTTTTTTCTTAGATGACTAATCCGTGCATGGGATTTAGATTTAACCCCCTGCTTTTCTATGTAGCATTACTGAAATCAAAATCTAACGTACGTGTAATGACAAACTAGTTGGTTTTCAGCCAAACGATTTCCGTAAGGAGTATGAGGGTTTGATATTAGTATTTTATAACAAAAGAGGATCAACATTTGGGAGTTTCACCAGGCACTTCTATTTTGCTTAGGTTCATTATCAGATTACTTGCTTTGACTCGTAGTTCTGATGGCGTTCCTTGCATCTCTTGACCTTTTTTTTCTTATTTTGCTATATAAGTAACTTGAATAGGTGATATCTTAGATCCACTTATCTTACGAAGCTGTTTCCTATAGCCTTTTGTTTTTACCTGCCATCTTGTTTATTTTCTAACAGGTTCTTTCTTCTTTAATGCTCATGATTTTCTAATTGTTTAATCCACTTATAAGGCCACAGGCACAAGGACAGATGCAAAGGACGATCAATTAAGCCATCGTTTACTGAGTAAAAGGTTGCCAACATGGTGAGCTTACGCAGACGCAAGCTCTTGGGACTCTGCTCTGGTAAACTTTAGTTGATATGTACTTTATCGTGTATAACTAATTGCATCCATTGATAGCAATGAATAGGAAAATTACTATATTGTGTTACATAAAGTGTGTCCTTCAATCTGCCATTTTGTTTAACCATGATTGAATTGTAATCAAGTTCTAAATTATGATTGAATAATTTCATTCACCAAGTTTAGTGACCTTTTGTAGGGAAGAATTCTGTTTTGACTCCACTTCCTAGATTTTTTGGTAATGGAAATGCCCTTGAAACTTCAAGCCAGAATGCAAAATCAGTTAGTGTGCATCCTATGCCCTTAGATTCCATCAACCGTATGCATGGGGTAAGAGTGCATTATGAATCAATTGATCAAGTTTAGTATTAAATGGTTTCACTGTTTTAATTTCTCTTCTTACTTCTTAGTTGTGTTTGCATGTATTGTTTGTATTCCTGTTTCTTTTACCATATTGTATGAACTTGGCAGCTTGCTGATCCCTCCCTCCCCACTTCTTCTGGGGCTAGGGATGCTTCCCTAAATAATGTCTCACTAGTATTCTTGAAAACTGAAAAGAAAAAAAGAGAGGAAAGAGAATATATTGGTATGGATCATGAATCATTGTTCATTTCTGCAATATTTTAAAGCTCTACTAATCTTAAACTGGTGTTGTAACTTAGCCTTGTCCACAATTATATATTTGCTGTTTTTTTTTCCCACTATAATAATTCTAGGAATGATTCATTTCATCAGTCATCATCTAAATTAAGAGAAGAAAAGAAAGACCATCCATCATTGTGGAAGAATTTTTCTTCCCCGTGATGAACCTTCTTTATTTCCATATTTTAGGAAGGTTTGGTAATATGCAATTTAGCTGTGTTCGTAGTTGATGATTACTGACAGAGATTACATTTTACCTTCACCATTGCATTTCTATCTATACTTGCATTGTAGGTGGTCACAACTTTATCTTTTCATGTGATCGGTTGATATCCACAGTAGGGGTAGTAAATTTTAGTTATATGAACATCCAAGCCATTTATTTGGTGGCATGTGTGGTCATGTCTTACAGTAGTGAGCTAAAGGTTTTTCTATGAGAAAACATAGGACATGGTATGTGGCTATGTGCTACTTGTTTTGACTTCTTTAACAGAGCTGTATGAGAACCACTGAATAGAATGAATTATTTCTTTACTCATAATTGATAGGAAATATGCAATTGGTTGTATAGTATCTTTTCCTGTGTGTTTGCAGCTTTTCCGTATATGTGATCCTAAGGATTCCGGGGTTCCTCTGCCATTTTGGAGAAATAAAAAGAATATGATGAATCCATTAACTGATAATGCCTGATCAGTTGAATGCATCTTGGGGAAATATTCTTACTAAATAGTCATTTAATGCCTCATGTTTCCTTGTTGATCTAGACTCACAGGATAAAATACTTGGCTGTCAATTAAAATGATATTTAAGTGCCCCCATATTTATTTAATTGGCATGCATTAAATGCAACTTCATAATAAATATACAAGTGATATAGATTCTTAATTTCATGATAGATAAATACCAAGTGACGTGTACTGTCCAATTCTTACACTTAAAATGCAACTATTTGATGCTCTCTCAGAAAAGCATTCCTATGGTTAGCTGTGGATCCCCAAATGTTTCTGGCTCTGGATCATCAAAAGAGCATCATAATCAACCTTTTCCAGGTTTGTCTCTCAGGAAACACGTTCCACATGTTTAGTTAATATTGTTAAGACTAGAAAATTTTACTTGTTTACGGCTTGGTCTTGGTCTTCCCTTCCTTTCTCCACCCTCTCCTCTCATTCTTTTTCTTAACTCTTTTCTCTTTCATAGAGAATGAACAATAAAATAGTGCCTCTCACTTTCTGTTTAATATACATGTACGACCACATATAAATTAGATAATAAAATGATGGGATATTGTATTCTACAAGGAACTCAGGCATATGTGGAAGTACTAACATAAAAAGATGCTATTACAACATAAAGAACGGGGAATCAATTGATGTTAAACCAATCACATTTTGCATGATCTTTGTTTGGGACCTTTTCTTTGCCCACTCCGATCCTATGGGAAAAGCTATTTTTGCTGGCTGTGTTGTATTCAAGTTTTGGGTTGTGAAGTTCAACTAATAGTTCTGTTGGAAGTTTCTCTCTGGTGTTTACCTATAAACTGAAGTTTCCTTGTTCTTATTCCACAAGAAAGCATATCTTGGAATTTGTTCAATGAGGATTACAGTGAAAATTCATGTGTTTTAAAATGATATTGGTGGGTTTACAGCCAAGTCCATACGCAGCTGTTTAAAAAGATAGTTTGTCTGGCTATACGTGCTCTTTGGGATTAATGGAACCAAAGCATTTTGAGATACTAGCTTCTAATTACTTATGTCAGACTTGTTTACTGTTCCTCCATATCAGATTTAAGTGGCTAGAAAGAAGTACCTTCAGATTTAAATGGCTTGAAATATTTACATCCTTGCTGTATTTGCATTTATGATGGAAGTCTAAATTAACCTTGCAATGGTCCATGTTCCACTGATTAGGCTAAAACTCTCCCAAGATCAAAAGCTTCCTTCTCTCATTCCCCTTTACTCCTGCAAACTGTTCTTGCCTCTCACTTGTTGTGAACCCCTGATTTGACACCAGCATAGAAGCTTCTTTATGCCAAAGAAGAAAAATAAGATTATTTCACAATTCATTCTTCAAAGTTTGGTAGTATGGACAACTATTTCCAGTATTGCAGTATCGGAAATTACTGTATGGTGAATTCGCATTGTGAAATGATGTTATAAAATGCCTTGCTCTGCCAATGTTTAATGTCCAAAATTGGTACTGTTCTGTATTATGTAGTAGAATCCTTGTGACAAGCAAGTTTTGGACTTTTATCTCCCTTTGGGCTCGCTCAGGGTGCTGCTTCTGATAAATTGCATGTTTGATATAAATAGAGAAGTATTTTGAGGAAGTGTCGGTGTTTTAACTTTTACCCCTTTCGTTAGTTAGAATAAAGAAGAAATTACATATCTCAGAACTGAGTCCATTCCATGCTGCTTCCATATTAAACATGTAATTACTTCTTAGCATCTACGTTACGACTGATGTCTGTGGACAATGTTATCGTCTGTAGGGCAACTGATCAAACGGAGGAAGCGGCACCGAAGGAAGCATGTTCAAAACCAAGAACCTTGTCTGATGAGGGGTGTATACTTCAAAAACATGAAATGGCAAGCTGCAATAAAAGTCGACAAGAAACAGATTCACTTAGGCACTGTTGGTTCGCAAGAAGAAGCTGCCCGCTTATATGACAGGTAATAAGTTGACTTTTATCTTGCTTGTAATGACTACTACTAGAATTACTTCAGAAATTCTTATCACTACCTATACAAATATTGTTTTTCAGTAGCACAAAGTAAGAAGGTTGGATAGTTTGATATGGATGCAAAATAACCTTTAAGCTTTATATATCAATGTCTGATATGAAGAAGCCATATATTCATTTGTTTTCACTCTTAACTTGGTGGTATGAGGGATAATTGTACGTTCTCATTGGTATTAATGAATTTCTTTGAAAGTATTCATGTATAGTGATGATAAATACAAAGAAGCGCTATTCATATGCAAGTTCCACAAGAATATGGGATGGTATGTATGAAAAAGCGTTGAAGTCATATGCAATTCCTAGCGTCTTTATAAAGGATTAGTAAAGTGTTCTCATTTGTTTGTTTTTCTTTTTTATTTCTTCATCGACTATAAGTAAACAATGCCTGGTTTCTACCATTTCGTATTTTGCTAAGACGGTTTCCTAGTGTTGATTTTTAGGTGATATAACTTACTGTCTTACTGAGTAGTTATGTTGATAGATAATATTTTTTATATGTAGAGCTGCTTTCATGTGTGGAAGGGAGCCTAACTTCGAGCTTTCAAAGGAGGAAAAACAAGAGCTTAGGAATTTCAAGTGGGATGAGTTTTTGGCATATACTCGCCATTCAATTACCAATAAAAGTAAACCCTCAGTTTATTGCTTTTCTATTCTTATTATCTCAGCTGCTATAACTTAAATAATCAATGTGTTTATTTTGAATGTTGATTACAGAATCCAAGCGAAGGCTCGGCATCAGACCACAGAAAAGCTCTGAACCAGCAATAGAGAATGGTCAGTGACAGGGCAAAGCAGACAAAGAGTCAATAGCTTCTTAGCTTCAAAACAGGCGGCACTAGACTCTTGAGCCTCATGAAAAGATGATGGTTCCAGAGGAAGGCTGAATAATCTGGTTTTAGTTATTGAACTCTAGTTGCTGAGTCTCCATTTTTGGGTGTATAAAGGGCCCCTGTTAGGGCAAGAAGCAATGATAAATCCCATTATTATCATTTTCTGGTAAGCAGATATCAATAGTGTTTAAACTGAAACCGAAATAAGTGGTAAATATTAGTTGCATCATCAGCCTGACAACGAATCACCATTGTTATTAAGACAGATGAAAGGCATGCATAAAGATAATTGCAGAACTCTGAACTTGTTTTCATGTCATTTGTTCTGCCCAAGTAGAGGAAAAAATGCAGAATTTTGCTCAAAATGCCTTTACTAGCATTGATCCTTAGTCACATACAGTTAAGCCAATTGTATATGCTTAGGGATGCCAAAAAAGCCTGAAACCTATGGGTTCCGAGCTGATCCAACCCGATAAGGTCAGTTTTTTCTCTTCAAATCGGGTTTCAGGGCGGGGCAGGTTAGCTTTAGAGAATGGTCAGGTTGGGGTTAGGTTTAGTATGAGCCCGCCCTGCCCCAAGATATTTATGAAATTACCCTTGTATGTTCTATTAAATATTATTTAGGTTAAAAAATCCTTGAACTTTATCACTTCAATATCATTTTGCTAATTTTACTCATTTCACGCTAGTTTCTTTCCTCTCATTTTAATTTATTTTTTCAAGTCTCCCTTCTCATTTCCCTTCCTTTTTTTTTATGATGTAATATATATATTTTTACTTAGTCATCTCAAGCATGATTTTTTTTTAAAATATTTTTTAATTTAAGTAATCACAATTTCAAATAAAAAAGTTTGAACTCGGGTTGTGTTGGATTGAAGTCTAGTATACAATTAATTTTTGGGTTTGGGGCAAGTTAAATTTTTTTAAAGTCAAAGTTGGGTTGGTGTCGAAGCATAACAGTAGAATATCGGGTCAGAGTCAGAGCGGGCAAAAATCTGACCTGCCCTGTCCCGTTGCCATCACTATATCTGCTATATTTTTGGGGAGAACTAACAGGTCCCTTGGCTTATATGGCCCTGTGTTCCATCTTAGCCGCTATTCGGGGTGAGTATAGGATACAAGTATTTGTTGTACATAGATGTTTTCATGTCTATGCATATGTACTTTTGGAGAAAATTTATTTTCTTTTTTCTCCCAAGTTTTCTCCTGCCTTACTATCAGTTGAATTAGTTCTTGTCCAGTTCAAGTAACACCAATTCTATGTATAGCACTGGATTAGAAAGGACTACGATGTTTGGCTGAACAAACCTAACTTGATGAAGACTGGGTTTTCATCTATAAGCATCAGTCTTTACCATATCAACTAGATGAACACTGTCTCCAACAGATCTTGCTTGCAATGGTCTGGTTTTTTATTGCATGTGTTTTACATTTTAAGGCTTTGGTAATTGGCATCAACATCACCGTATTTCTTGTGAACTGATTACTTGAACTGGGAACTGTAAATAACGCCTTTGATAATCTGGCAGGGAGTGGCACTGCAATCTGCATTGCCACTCCAGGTGTTGTTTAAGCACTTAAAAGTGCATAACTTGCTTGATTGTCTCCTTTATTATCCCTCCTGCTAATTTGGTGCTTATCACCATTCACTCATTTGCTGTTACTGGGACTACAGTTGATTTTGCTGCACTTAAAGTGAGACCAAAATTTGGTGCTTTATCACTATTCACTCATAGTTGCTCTTGGAATCAAGAGGACTGAATATTGCTATACTTATATCTTGCAAATCCACTTTCCGTGCCTATAATCTGGTAGGTCAACACCTTTGACTAAGGAGCATCATCTTGCGACTTGAAGCACCAGCGGGCCCATTCATTGAGACCACATACCTAACTTAAATAAGAAATCTATTACTTACACGTCGTATATATTCATGCCTTAGACATGACAGCCCAGACATTAAAACATGTCTAGGATAACCTGATGATAAGATATTAGTAGACTAAATAATTCGGAGGGAGTCTAGAAGTAATATGAGGACCACACGTGGCATCTTGGGAGCTATGAAAGAGAATCCATTTAAAAGCCTTTGGACCTTGAGAAAAGGGGGCAAGACACCTCTCCTAACTAAACTTTCAACTCACTCCTATTCTCATCTTCTCTCTAATATTCTATTGATACTCACGTTCTAGTTGTTCTAATTTATCTATGGTTCTCCGCTCTCTTGGTGAACCATCACAAACTATCACAAATTAATTATTATATCAACAATTAGTATCATGAGTATGGGCTCATTCTCGACCTTCAGATTTAGTTGAAAGATGACTTCTCCCAATATCAACTTTCCCAATAACAAACTTCCTAAACAACCTCAACAACCAAAATTTTTCAAGCTTCCCTAGCAACCAAAACTTTCCCAACTTTCAAAACCAAGCTGACCAGAAAGGTCAAGTCCCCTAGGGAAACAACAATCTTAGCCAACAATACCATTATCCCTATAGTATGTTCAATCAACAACAGTATTACCCTCAGTACAACCATTCCCTAGAATATTATGGTCTTGCCCTAAGTACTCTCTAGCTTCGAGACACTGAGTCCCAAACTAGAACTCTATCCCACCACAATTCTAAGAACTAAACATCCATTTTTGTTCGGGGAAAAGGGCGTACAACACCAAGAATCTAGCCGACTCTTCATTTGTCCTATCAAAATCCTCTTCACCCTATCATCTTTGTCAAGATAGTTTGGCCACATGCTATTGTGTGAGCCTCCAAGTCTCCTCTCCAAGTTCTTATCTGTATAACCATCGGGACTCTTTCACCACAAGCAATGCATATAAGCATTCCTTAAGCTAATCACCTTCTCCATCTCCAAATGGCTACCTTACCGTAGCTTGTAAAATTGCCTCATCACAAATTCATCAGTCAAAGGCAGTATGTGACCGTAGGTATCATTGTCGGGGAGTTTCTATCTCATAGGAAAAGGGAACTCTTTGGAAAATTGGTGACGAATTAAAATAAACTTCTTCTTGTCTAAGCAAAGATTGGATGTATGGGTATTTAGGATGTGTTTGATCACCATCCCATCCTTACCCTACTTTGTGAAATGTAACATCTCTTGCATACTTCGATCTTTCCTTTGATTTGTCAATGTAAGTTTAAAAAGGTTTAGAAAAGTGGACAAGCATAAAGACGTCTTATGAGAATGTGGTAAACGCTATCAAATAAGTCACCGCTCATACTAGTAAAAGAGTGACATGTAGCCTACCACTTAGTACAATCTCCTCTCACATCAATTATGTCAACTGTAGTGCACATCTCACCTTAAATCACTCTTATCAAAATAGCATTTATTTCAAATATTTTTAAAACTTTAAAGCTCCTAAAATGTCCTTCAAATATTTCTAACTCCAAATATCCACAATCCTTATGAGCATGTGGCCTCCCAATAGAAAATACACCTCACACCAAGAAGTACCAAGTCACCATACAATACCCAAAGAAATACTCAACATCCAAATAGCAGGTTGTAAAAGTTTAATGCCTCAGGGAATGCAAATTTATAGGCAATTGTTATACCTATACCTCATTAGCTCACTTCGAGTCCCTATGATCTAGTAGGTCAATGTCTTTAACTAAAGAGGACCATCTTGCAAGTCTAAAACCTCACAAGCCTATCCATTAGGACTGCATACCTGAATGACATGGACAAGACACTTGTCATTCATATATCACGTATATTCATTCTGCAAACCTAACAACCTAAACATTAACATGCTCAAGACAACCTATAATAATGAGATAATAAACCAACTAATTTGCAAGGAATCAGGAACCAATATGAGGGTAACAAGTGACACCTCAGGAATTATAAGAGAAAACACCCTTTAACGCCTTGGACCCTAGGAAAAGAGGTCAAGATGTAACGCCCCGTACCCGAGACCGTTGCCGGAGTCGGACACGAGGGGTTCACAGACTAAATTCGCTTACTATCGCAGTCCATTTTAAAAATTTCCAGACAGCTGTCTAACTGTGTCGCTGTCACCTTAAAAATCATATCTTGAGTTTCACAACTCGAAAATCAGTTTCGTGATTTTTCCCTGAAACTAGACTCATATGTCCATATACATATTGTTTTCTAGAATTTTTGGTCGGGCCAATTAGTACAGTTTATTAGTTAAAGTCTCCCCTGTTACAGGGTGCGACTACACTGACCTTCATGCATTACAATTTGGATATCTCCCTGTACAGGGCTTCAATACTGATTCCGTTTGTTTCTATAGAAACTAGACTCAGAGAGGAATCTATACATATATGGCATGACTCCTAATTATCTCTGGTTAATTTATAATGAATTTCCAAAGTCGGAACAGGGAATCCAGAAACTGTTCTGGCCCTGTTTCACGAAAACCTAATTATCTCTTAAATACCACTCATATGACCGTTTCGTTTCTTCCATATGAAAGTGGATTCATCAAGGTTCATTTAAATAATTTATTCACTATTTAATTCCATTCCTACTATTTTTAGTGATTTTCCAAATCTACATCACTACTGCTGTCAGCATCTGCCTTTAAGGTAGACTTTACCTATTTCATAGTTTTCATGATTCAACTAGCCCTTTTAGCATAAATAGCACAAATTATGATAATGATTAACCATTCCCATGGCCAATCCTTGTTAAGCATATCCACACCTCTCAATAACCATATCCATACCAAATGATTATAACATTATGCTCAAACATATATAAGCCATTTTCGCATGGCTATCCAAAATTATACAAAACCGAATGGTACATGACCAACAACAAAAGGGTAGTCCTATACATGCCATTTTCAGAGTTCAACCAAAAGTGTACCAAAAGAGTTTTGATAGTGTGGGCAACTTCGACTTCAATAATCCCGAGTCCGATAGCTGACGAACCAAAATCTATAAAACAGAGATTCAAAGAACGGAGTAAGCATTTAATGCTTAGTAAGTTTTAAGCAAAACAAAGTGTTCTCAATCACTATCATTGGTCATTCATTTCAACTGTTCGATGAAGTTAATCTAGAGCTTCATCTCGATCTATAATATCATTAAACGCAACACTTGGCTGCCACATATATACTTTCGAATAATAATAACCTAGATGGTCAAATATTTCCAAAGCACATTCTTCATCGATTTTCAGCTTTCAATAATCCTTTCCACTTGTTCATAATCACATCCATACTTTTAAGTATTTCAACATGACAAGTACTAAATTACCATAGGCACATAAAGAACCAACATATTCCTTATCACATATATATAAGCTTACAAATCATAATCCTTACCTTGTACTAGCACATCTAGCTCAACCCAACCCATACTCAGATCATAAGGCTTTTGGGCAGAATATGCACTAATACATAAGAATATTTCATCGCATACTTTATTATACAAACATACCATTACCAATTAGATTATTCTCACATTTGGAGTTATAATATTAATCACATTTACCTACCTCTTTGATACTGATAATTCACCTCGAAATCACTCCACCGATGAGTAAGTAATACGTACCTGAACATCTTGAATACATAATACTTATTTGATGGTAACTTAATGCAGATACTCAATATCAAAGTCTTACTTGAATCCTAGCATTTAGCCGTCGGGTCTTTAAAGCTCGGATATAGTACGAGCACGAAGCCTACGGACATTAATCAGGATAATATTCTCGCATAAAGCCTGCGGGGTTTTAACCCGGATATAGTACTGACACAATTGCCCTTCGGGACTTATCACATTTATACACTTCCACATCCATCACATTGGCCATTCGGCCTTATCACATATATACACTTTCACATTCATCACATTGGCCATTCGGCCTTATCTCATATATGCATGTTCACATTCATCACATTGGCCATTCGGCCTTATCACACATACACATGTTCACATTCATCACATTGGCCATTCGGCCTTATCATACATACACATGTTCACATTCATCACATTGGCCATTCGGCCTTATCTCATATATGCATGTTCACATTCATCACATTGGCCATTCGGCCTTATCACACATACACATGTTCACATTCATCACATTGGCCATTCGGCCTTATCACATATATATACACTTTCACATTCATCACATTGGCCATTCGGCCTTATCACATATATACACTTTCACATTCATCACATCGGCCATTAGGCCTTATCACATATATATACACTTTCACATTCATCACATCGGCCATTAGGCCTTATCACATATATACACTTTCACATTCATCACATCGGCCATTAGGCCTTATCACATATATATACACTTTCACATTCATCACATTGGCCATTAGGCCTTATCACATATATACACTTTCACATTTATTCAAATATACTTTACATACCACATATACTATCATGTACAGACTTGGTCTTGGCCGAATCTACATCCATCACTTTCCAATGAATAATTCAATTTTACGCCATACTATCATTTCATATTCGAATACTCATAAGCTTACAATATCACGATTTAGAATTCAAGTATGGGTTTAATCAATAGCTTATGAGCAACTAAAACAAGTTTTATCCATGTTTACAACAAAATCACATATTCACTACGAGCTGTTTTCCTGAGCAATGGTCACTAAATTATTTATAACCGGAGCTACAAAACTCCAAATCACTTGCCGTTAATTTTTCCTTAATATAGACTCGTATATCTTCCATCCATAAAATTTCCAGAATTTTAGGTTTGTCCAATAAATACCAGATTTTTCTTAAAGTTTCCCCTGTTTCACTGTTTGACTAATCTGACCACTCTTCACTACGAATCAAATTTCTCATTTTACAGAATTCAAAATGTGTTGTATTTGATTTCATTTGAAACTAGACTCATTAAGGAGTCTAAGCATATAAATTTTATCTTATAACCATTTTTGTACAATTTATAATGATTTTCTAAAAACAGAACAGGGGATTTCGGAGTCATTCTGACACCGTCTCACACAACTTTAAATATCTCTTTATAGGAAATTTCTTTGCTCACAAGGTCTCTTTTATAAGAAACTAGACTAATTAAGCCTTGATTACATATTTTATTCAGCCTATAATTCCACACCAACAATTTATAGTGATTTTCTAAAATCACGTTACTGCTGCTGTCCAAAGCAAATTATTACAATTTGCTCTTAAATTTCCAAGTCCAAACACATATGAACTTACCATTTGAGTTTAAGACATATCATAGCCACATCATATCTTATTAAATCAACTCATTATGTTCTATTATGATTGAATTTACTCAACGTTTAATCACTTAAAACTTACCTCGGATGTTGTCGAACGATTTCGGCGGCTATTCGACCACTTTTTCCTTCCCTTTATCGGATTTAGTTCCCCTTTGCTCTTGAGCTTAATTCAAACAAATTTAACTCATTAAAGTCTCATTTTGCTAGCTTATGGCCGAATATGACAAGGAGTTTGATAGGTCATATGGCCACCTTTTAGCATGCAAATGATATCAATACCAATCCACCTTGGCCGAATATCATCTCCATGACATAGTAAAGATTTGAACCGTGGGCTATTTAGAACTCAAGCTAACTACTAAAACATGCATGCATCTCATGGAACATCATCAAACATACCTTAGTCTATCAAACCACCATAGCCGATTTCCTCAAAGCTCTTTTTCCTTCTTTTTCTTTCTCCTATTCGGCCAAGAACAACATGAGAGCTTTTCTCTTCTTTTTTTTTTTTGGTCATGCATGAGAATGATGAACACATTTTTTCTCTTTGTTTTCTTCCTTCAATTTCTTATTAGTTTATTGCCCATGCTTCTTATTTTATTCTTCCATTAACACAACATGTTTCATGACATGTTTTGCCCATGCTTCTTATTTTATTTTTCTATTAACACAACATGTTTCATGACATGTTTTGCCCATCATCCCTTGTCATGGCCGGCCACTAGTACTTAAATGGGGGGAAATTGACATGCAAGTCCACCCCTTTGATTACATGCACTATTAGGCCACTTGCATTTGCCTAGCACATTTCTAAATTTTCTCACATAAGTCCTATCAACTAAATTCACATGCAATTAACTAAATCGAAGCTTAAAACTTTCACACATTTATATTCACATATTTTAGGCAATAATTATCACATTCAAATAATTTGGTGACTAGGTCTAGCGGTCCCGAGACCGCTTTCCGACTAGGGTCACTTTAGGGGTGTCACAACTCTTTCCCCCTTTAGGGATTTTCGTCCCCGAAAATTTCTACCGATGCATAGTTTAGGATAACGTCCTCTTATTGAATTATATTCATATAAACATTAGCTCATCGATAGCAATTGTAATTCATTATTGATTTCTCATCGATCTATAAAATCATTTTCTTATCTTAAAACAAATACATAAACATTTCTACAAGTATGCACATATATCTCATTTTCTTGATTTCATAAGCAATAATCACTTAATTTAATTCACAAATGCATTTCAAACACATATTAAGCACATATTAACATGTATAATTCACATCATCAACCCACATATTTGTAACCCACATTTTCATTCATGTATAAGCTGTAACCTAACCGAAAGTACACATATACTCAAACATCCCAATAAATATCCTTTATAACTTTATCACATCTCAATATTCAACTTAACTCATTTCCAAAAGAAAATCAACTTCCACATACCTGAACATTGAATTCATTTAGCACATTTAATCACTGTTAACGATACCCGTTGAATCATTTGAAATCATTACGGATACTCATTAAGCACATATAGCTCTTACAATGCCATATCCTAGATATGGTCTTACATATGCTCACATATCGAGCTGATGCCATGTCCCAGACATGGTCTTACACACTATCTCAAATCAATGTCTTCGTCCCAGACGAGGTCTTACATGGATTCCACTTCACACACTTAGTTCCCACTGACCGATCTCGCACTCATAGTGCTCGATTAAAGGAATTCGCACACACACAGTGCCTCTAATCATTCACACACATAGTGCTCTTATTCATTCGTTATTACACATTGAAATGACTTAACCAAGTCTATAAACATCATGTATGTACACTTTTAAACATATCATCTCATTTAAATTTGAATTCGTATAGTAATGAATACTTAAACTTTGCTCAAATTACCGGCACGAAGCCTACTAGGCACGAAGGCCCGAATACACGTCACCAGCATGATTGCTCTTCGGGACCTAGCCCGGATATAACACCAGCACGAATGCTCTTCGGGGTTTAGCACGGATATATCACTAGCACGAATGCTCTTCGGAACTTAGCCCGGATACATCACTAGCATGAATGCTCTTCGGGACTTAGCCCGGATACATCACTAGCATGAATGCTCTTCGGGACTTAGCCCAGATACATCACTAGCACGAATGCTCTTCGGAACTTAGCCCGGATACATCACTAGCATGAATGCTCTTCGGGACTTAGCCCGGTTATAGTAACTCG